>NW_010193405.1:636-54442 GCF_000695765.1 Mesitornis unicolor
ATCTGGAGGAAAAACAACCTCCACGTAGTCGACACAGCTCTACCATTCGCCCTTAAGATTTACATAGGTCTGAAGCAGCTTGCCAGCACGGAGGGACATTTGAGAGGGACAATTTTTTTGCCACTTCCTTTTTGCAAGACCCTCCATGCTCTATTGAAAAACTCCTGTGGTTATATCAAGAGCGCGATGTTTATAGCCTCAAAGCTCATTTTGCAAAGACCATTTCATTAAACTCACAGCCAACTACAAAAAGGACCAAAATTCCTGTTGTGAAATCAAATATTCCCCAAATACTGAAACACAATCTTAAATATTTCACCTCTTTCAATAAAGATAAGTAACAACTTTTGACTATTAAAAATGTCAACATTCTTGGCAGTTTAAAACCCAAGAGCCACCCAAGGTGAGGGCTGGGACCCTGCACACAGCCACACAGAGGTGACAGACAGCACAGGATCTGAGTAATGGAAAGCAGAACAAGCAGATGCTGACAGTAGAAGCGCTGCTTCGAACACATGAGCTGCTGCAGTGCAACCCCACCGCCTGCAGAGCTGCTGCTGCACAGCCCCACCGCCTGCAGAGCTGCACACAACCTGTCCTGCACAGCGCGCCCTGTGTACCCTCGTCCTCTTGTTTCTTACCTTCACCGCTTTCCATGCCTTCCACAAAAACGCCCCCGCACTGAGGCAGAATCCAGTACCGGCGTCTGTAGCGATCCTGACCAAACATCATTGAGCGCAAACAGTGTGACGCTTCAAACAACTTCTTCCTGTACTGGCTCTGTTGCTGTTTTAAAAGAGGGAAAGTACTGGGATTCAATAGCGGAAAAAATTCACTATAACAGAAAACATCTCCTGGCTGCCAGACTGCACTGAAGTTCAAGGGTCCCATCAGGAGGCTCTCAGAGATTTTGTGTTTCCTGATATTCTGCTCACAATTGCCTTGATGATTTTACTCACAGAGCTCCCTTTAAAGAAAAGGCAATTCAACCACTTCCTGGTGCAACTTAAGTTTCTCAGCCTTCCTTACAAACACATTTTGTGATGTCCTGTCTCTAATGCTCACATTTAGGTAACAGCAGGATGATTTCATTCCACAAGAACAGCAGCAACCCTGTCAGTGGTGCAGTGACAGCAAATGACAGCACTGCAGACAGTGGAGTCTGCAGCTCCTGATGGGAAACTGATGGGTTATCTTAACTGGTTCATAAAACAGCAATGTCTGAAAATAAACTGTGTTCAAGCACAAGCAGCTCTCCGAGGGGGGCAACAAGAATTTCAGTGCATTTATTCACTTCTTGCTCTGCCAAACTGACACTGCAGGAAGTCAGGTGCAGTTCTGGACTGCAAATTTATTGCGGTTTGGAACATGAGAGAAAGCAAGAAACCACCTCTTAAATGAATTTTCTAATACAAAGAATGGGGTACTCATGGCCCATGTTTCTATCTGCAGCATTTTATCTTTCTCCTTTCCATTTCTCTCCCTATCGCACTGTTTCGTCCAAAATCTGAAGCCAGCTCTGCAGTGGCTTGGACGCGGTTGCTGGAATCAGCAGGAGGGAACCAGAACCACAACCATTGGTACCAAGGCTTCCCAGAGAAATAACTATGGATTCTGTGTAAGATCAACAAACACAACTGTATCAATTGGGTCTGGACAAAAATGGTATTTCTTTTTTATTCTGATTCGTGCAAATATATTATCAACACCTTTCTAATTGCCTTTTGAGTCCTATCCACTTAGTGCTGCTAGACTAAACGCACAATTTGGGTGTCATGAACAGTAGCAACGTTCATGTTTCCATGAAACCAAAGCTGATCCTTATTTCACTTTGTATTAAGTTGGAGCACTGAAAATGATGGTGAACATTCTGTCTCGTGACACCCAGTGAACCGATTTTAGTACCCCTCACCTTTGTCAGCTTTTCAATCTGCTTCTCCAGTTCCTCCACACTTGCTGTCTGGTCCCCATCGTCCTGGAATCACCAAATACACCGTAACACCAAAGTTACTTCAGGATGAAATCATGCTACCAAGTCTTACTGATGTTATAGCAAAACAATGTCACAGAAAATAAGAGGCAAACCCTAAAGGTAAATAAGTTCAAGTTTCGTGTTTGTTCAGTGTAATTCCCTAGAAACAACGGAACTGGAGGAAGATGCATCTTGAATCTTCCCAAACCATCCCAGAAGGAGAAAGTGCATGGCCGAAAGTTCGCTGAAAACATTCTTTTACTGGAAGAAATAATTCAGTTTGTGCATGAACGCTGAAGACTATAGAATTTAATCTTAGTTTCTATGAAGCTTTTTGGTTATTCAAATTAATTTCTAAGTGTTTGTCATGCATGAAATAATAAAATCAGTCAATCCTATCAATCAGTCTTTGGTCAGTGCACACTTCCCTTTATTTCGGTGATCAAATACGATGACTACTCTAGAGAAGTTATTAAAAAAATGCACAGGAAGGTCACAGGCAAGCTTTGTAATAGATAATGTTAAATAGAACTTTTGACTTCTTTACTATTTTATTAACTTATAAATGACCTTTATTCTCCTCTAAAAGAAAGCTACAGTTATGCTCATTTGCTAACAAAGCTGCAGTTCTCTGGATCTGGTACAATCCGTCAGAGTTCAAGAGAAATTAAGACTAAGTCAAAACAAGTCAGTAGGAAAAAATCCCAAACCCAAACCAACAAAAAACCAACCCATCCTAGAATAGTTATCCAAAAAAGAAGAAAGAAAGTATTCCAGAAAATAATCTAAAAATTTAAAAATCTGGAGGCAACTTATTCTTCCTTTTATTGTGAGACGTTGGGGAAGCGGTGCCACGTTGCAGAGAAACAAGAGGAAAACAAGTCGTAACTCCCCGGTTAATTAAGTTTCATCATACTCAACATCTCCCACCTCGTCCTCACAAACATCGGCCTTCTTCCCCTTCTTATCCTCTTTGTCCTCTTCATCCTCATCATCCTCTTCTGCCTGATCCTCGCTGTCGTCGTCGTCGTCATCGTCGTCGTCGCTGTCCCCCCCCTTGCGCCTGCGCTTGCGCCCCGGCGTCGGCGTCTCCAGCGCGTGCTGCTCCTCGCCCGCCTCACCGCCCCCGGCCGCCTCCCTCTTGCCCGTCCTCTTGGCGTGGATGATCCTGAGCCTGCAGACACACGACAAGGGGCGGCGCTGGAGCACGTGCAGCACTGACGCCTTGCTGCCCAGGCGATGAAAGTCAACCACACGGGTTAGGTTCAAACTGGGTCTTATGGTCTAACATTGCATTGTATTTTCTCAGTATTTATTGACATTAGTCAACAAGAACAATTCGGGTTATAAAATCCCTTAAGTCTCTTATTCAGCTCTGAATAGGACTTCTGTTTCTCCCAGGTGAATTTTACTGCGTAACTTTAGAAGAAATGCAATACAAGAAGGGTTCTGAAAAGTCAGGAAGGACAATTAGAAGAATGAACAATTTCAGCTTCGTCTTTTGATCATAAAATACCTGTGTCTGAGAAGGGGGGAAAGAGCAAAAATCCTCAGCTGGAAGTATGAAATCGTATGCATTTGCATGGCAACAGCAAGGCTGGTTTAGAATACTTGTTCCATTTCAGATTTTTACTCATTTTTCATTTATTATATATATTTCACTTTAGTCCTTTTGCTGATCTTGTTATTCTAAGACACACTTTCTTTTTTGAGAAATCTTAGCTGCCTAAACCACTGAACTACTCAGTCCAACCTTCATTTTCCTTTTATGAAAGAAAAGGGAAACTTACATACCAGTAACTCTGGTTGTAGTAGACCTCCTTCTTCTACAAAACCCCTATAAGACAAGATTCCACACAGCACAAATTACCGTTCCAGCCACCAGGGAGCCAGCAGCAAACATGCTGAACCACAGGGGGTGCCAAGAGCGGGGCCTACCCAGGCACTGAGGACGCAGACCAAAAATGCGACTGACTCGGAAGAACTCACACACACGTGCAGGAGAGACAGAGTTTGCAAGAGATGACTGCGAAGGTAGGATGGGAAAAGTAGAACGGTGCCGACAAACAATTACCAGCAGTAATTTCCCTTGTGGCGCTTCTCTCTCTTCCCATCCTACAGAACAAGATTCCATACAGCAAGTGGGGCAGTGCCAGCACCGGCTCCTTGCAGCAGCACGGCCTCGGTGCTCGCTGGCACCAACAGGAAACCACCAAGGGGTTTCCTCTGCTGGAAACAGTGGGGCTGTGGTGGGGTTTATTTGGGGAGGGGGGTTGGTTTGGTTTTAATTTTTTTAATGCAGTGGTTAATCCACTGGAGAATTTAGAAAGTTTTACACTTTTATTTTTCCAATGACAACAGATTTTCGGCTATTTTAGCCATTTAAAATTCTCGAGCCTTCCAGTGAATTTTGAAGCAAGTAACATTTTCAGGTCTGGTGCAAAAAGCCTTGGTCTCCCTGAGTACCAACACTACTCGGGCTTCACTTGAGTAAAGATTTTAGAAAGAAAAACCAATTCCTTTTCCCAAGGACAAAGTGAAACCACCCAGTCCTCTCCACCTGGACTGGAAATTCCTGCCCACAGACAGCAATCAGCCATCAAACAGTCGCCAGTCAGTGACTGGGCAATTCTGGAGACAAACAGGACTCAAATAACCCGGGGAGACCATTCAGTAATAAAGCCAGCAGAATGACATTCAACGACCAGCAAACACCTACAAGGAACAAGCAGCAGCAGAAGAGGCTACTTCTGCTGAATCAAAACCAGAGACACGGGGCTGTCAGGCACCAAAGGGAGCCTGCACGGCACCGCAGCCATGGGGTGAAAGTGCCCGGAGCAGCTCCTGTAACGCACCACAGGCACAAGGGGCAGCAGTCAGTGTCTGAGGCAGCGCAGAAACCAGTGAGAGCAGAACGTGGAGAACACGGAGGCATTGCAAGAGGCAGCACAGTCTCCTGCTGCTAACCCGACACATGGCTGAGAAGAAAGCCTTCACCCAGAAAACTGCTCCATTTTCCTCACTTTCAGGTACCCCACAGCAGCTGAAGCAACTGTAAGTCCATTGGCCCATGAAAGAGCAGGCAGCCCATCAAATAACGCAATGTGGGACTTACACCTGCTCTAATCTAATCGCTAATGTTTACTAGATCATAGAAGGAAATTCACCTTTTGACTTAATTTTCATGCCTTTCTCTTAATTTTTGCCTATGAATTTAAAGTGGTAGCAAGGAAAAGAAATCCTAAACACCGCACCTCAAACACACTTCAGCCTGGGTCTGAAAACCTGCAGGTTCCCAAAGCAGCACTGCCACCTCTTCCCCAGAACCGGTGTGATTCCTCCCCTGGTGTCACACAACCACCATTCAGTTACAGCTGAGACGGCCTTGCTGGGACGAAATCACCGCGCAAGGAGCAATGCCATAACACCGGCATGTGGAAAGGAGCACCCATGAAAAACCTGTCCAAGTCTAGTAAAGAACAAATGTCACCGAATCCTTCAAGAAGCCTATTTCATTTTCACTCCCTTTTATACTGATCAAGCTACAAAGGAGGTGCCAAGGAGAAGACAGGCAATGGAAAAGGAGACACTGAGATTATGATCATCTAGTTAAAATACAGCTGCATCATCTGAGGTGAGACAGCCTGCTGACTGCAGTTGTGATACAGAAAGTACAAGGAAGGATGAATTGATGGTATGAGACAGGTGCCTTACAAAAATAGTGGTTAGTGTCAAGATTCACTTGTCAAAGTGATAGAGAAGGAATCAGAGACAACCTCACGCTGACCATCAGCCCAGCAGAAACAGCCCAGGCAGCTGAGGGCTCAGTTCCCAGAAACACACATTATACTGAACAAGGAACTGTGTTCAACATCCTGAAGTGGAAGGAGAGGGGGGAAGAAGCATCCCTATCGGCCTTCATGAAGGGATTACTTTTTCCAACCTGGGATTTTAATGTTGCTTTTCTGTACCTTACAAATGCAAGTCTTCACCAAGCTCCTCGCACCCCTGATACCCAGCTGAGGAGCCACTCTCACCCAAAAAGAGTTCTCACTTGGTGAGAACACCTGATCCAGGCAGAGCCTTTCCTTGTCCACTGCATCCACTTCCAGACCGCCTGGACACAGTGGTGCCAAGAGTCACACAGCAAACCGTGGCAAACATAGCAGCAATTATCTCACTCCTCAGCATCCCTTATTCTGCACTACATGGGCTTGTGCTGGGGCCATGTCAAGGTTTGGTCAAGAAACCAAACTGTGCAAACTGGGATGCCTAAAAACCAGACCGAGCTTTGCAACGGATGGGGATGATACCATGCATAAGCATGAGGTCTGGAAGCAGAAAAAAGACCAAACAGAAGACGGAAATGGACATTTCTTTTCAGAGAAGCCCCAGAACAGCTGCAAGAGTTCATGAAAAACACCAACAGGCCTCATGAAGAAGAAAACACTGTTTAAAATTGATAAAAGCTTCCTCATCAGAAAAACAGTGGCAAATCCAAGGATTTTGAAGCAAAGACGAGAGAGGTGAATCCGAAGAGGCGAAGGACAGTCACTGTCTCTGAGCACTCTGCGATACTTACACTCCAAAATAAGGACAGCGCTGCTGGAATGCAAAATCCACGCACGAGGGAAAACACAAGAAACAGAAGTGGCTGCAGAAAGGCTCAGGATGCTGAGCCCACTACTTGAAGGGGAAGAAAGGGAGGATCCTACGTCTACAAGTACTTACAGTTTGATGGAGGGAGAGAGGACTAAGCCGTCCCCAGGGAAACAAGGACGGAGAAGGGTCCCACATCAGAACTGCAGAAACACTTTTACACTACATCCCATAGAGGGGATACAGATGAAGACAGGAAAAGGTATTCGGATTGTCCTAAACAATAAGTTGTAAACCCTGTGCAGACTGGGATCTGCAGTATTAGTAGAGAATTTTTTATTAGTCTACCTCCCTCTTGTCCTTCTTCTTGACTTCTTTCCTTCTTCCGTGATATATTAAAGGGAAAAAAGGGAGACATGAGATTAGAAACACGAGCCCCTAAAGCAAGGGCTGAGAAAGGATTCGCTGTTCCCAGTATGAGGTGAAGATGTTCAAGCAAAGCAAGCGCGCAGAGCCTGGCTACGTCTTTTCACCCCCCGTGATTCACAGACTTGGTGCCTTCTGGCTTCCCGTGGCTGGAGCCGCTGCTCTTGCTGTATGGAATTTTGTCTTGTAGCATGGGAGACCAGTGGACACGAACTGACCCTCAAAACCCTCAAATCTCACCTCAGATCAAATATAAAAATACATCGCAGTTTGCATTCTACACATGATCCCTACCTACAGGGAACAATGCAACACTGACAGATGGGAAACACAAAGGTAACACGATATAAATCAGCAAAATTCAATTGGTAATTGTTGTATGAAAACCATGGCTTCCTAAAACACCTTTCAGAACGAACACTGGTGATCATGGTGGGTCCCAATTAAAACTGATATTATCAACAGCGATTTGACAGCTCCAGTAACACTCCAGTTTAAAAAATCACTTTCTTTCAAAGAATACAAAACAGACTTGGCTTTGCCCCAGTTTTGAGGGACACAGGCTGTAGACTGGTGCTGCGCCATTCTAAACCCACAGCCATCTTAATTAGCAGTTTGGTTACTAACTTCTTGGTGAACCTGTAATTGCATCAGCTAATTTTGTCCTTAGAAACATTTGTCTACACAGCAGCACATCTGAGCAAATGCAATAAAGCAATATATTGTAGTATTAAAGAAAAATGAGACTTACTTCCGAAGTTTGCCTTCAACCATCCATTTATCTCTCCTTAAGTTTGACATATAATCAATGTTTTTATCAATTTCACTGTCAAAGATAAAATAATCCATTAACCGTGAACTTACACATCTTTTTCTGACAGCCATTTATGTACAGATACTTTGTCTCAAAGAACTATCTAGGAGAAATGCTTAAAATTCAAAACAAATCATTTTAAAGCCAGAAAATTTCAATCCTAGGAGTGCTGGTGCAGCGTACTGCCTGTACCCATGTCTTTATTTACAGCATCACATAAGCTTTCTTTCCATAAGAACATTGTAATTCAAATAGTTCTGCGATTTCTTTCCATGGTTTTAATTCAATATCCAGCCCCTCAATGTATCTGCCACAAAGCATCCAGCCCTGCACTGAACACAAGAGTTATTCCTGGGACACCTATGGGTTCTGAGATGCAAAATAACACTCGCTTTTCACTGCGGAAACCGAAGAACCGAAAAAGGGCTTCAGCACCGCGACTTCTGACACATCCCCACCTCAGCTCATGGCCCTGGTTTAAGCATCTCGACAAAAGAGGTCTTAAAAACAAAGTGAAAAAAGGGAAACCAGACTCCTACAGCAGCCTTACTCAACTCTCCTAAATTACTCCCTAGATTATCTAGTACATTTCTTCGTAATCAACCTCACCTTTTACTCCGAAAATAGCTGGAGAAATATTGGTGCAAGCTTTAAAAATAGACTTATAGACCAAATATGGAAAACTTGTACTATTCCATCAAATCAGAAGCACATACAGGCAAGAAGCAGTAACACCGCAAATTTCAACTTCCATTATAAGAACACTAAGAATCCTCCTGTAACAGAACAGTATGCAGTATTTCTGAGCTATAACGTTTTTATATTCTGATTTTTAGAGGCGTGTTTGGGAAGACTCACCTCACTACACCTTTGCTGCAGGCCAGCTCGTTGACCAGGAAAGCGAGCACCGATGCTTTCTGAGCCGGGGTGTGTGCCTGGAAAGCTTTGGTCCTCAGGCTCTCGGTCAGTGCCGTCTGCCCGCAGTGCGCCTCCATGAAGATCTGCAGGATCTCGGACACGTTGTCTCGGTTCACACCCACGTTCAGCAAGTGCTCCCCAAGAATGGTTTTAGCCTAAAAAGAATGAAGACACTTTGAACGATCACATTTTAAAATACTGCTTTCCTCTGCTATGTTATTGTTTATAAGACAGTGGGGTGGGTTTCTTTGTGTTTTCACATAAGGACTTTAATCAGGGTTTTTCTTTAAAACTGTTCAGACATAAACCTTGTATAGAGTAACAATAAGAATGTCCTCACCTCCTAAGGTTTTGAGAGCAGAGATAATGTTAATGAAAAAGGCTAAAGGAAAAACAACACAGCCCAATTGGAACTTCATGAACACTTTAGTACAACATGATGTGTAGCCATGGTAAGAGCTACGTGGGCTTGAGAAAGGACAGTAAGAAAGAAACATGAATGAATCAGAGTTTTGATGAAGTGACACAGAGCAGACTCTGGAGAAAGAAATGTCAAGATTCACTGGGAACATGAGTGTAAGAATGAACAGAAAAAAAGAGTTGAAAGACGTGGCCACAGATGTGACAGTGCCCTACAAGAGGTCCACATAAAAATGGGGAGGGTAGAGAAAATGCCCAGAAATGTATCACTTCTCGAAAACAGGAGGGTTGACAGGGCACAGAAAGTCTCTGAGTAACGTTAGAGTAGCGATACCTCAGAGAAAAATTGGGAAAGAGAATGGAAATCCAACCCAGAGAGGAGTCACTGCATTGCTGACAGATGCAGCCATCAATACAGGGTGTTTGCTGTGGGTTTCTTTTACCTTGTATCCTGTGACAAGTCCTGGGTCACAAATGGCTGCAGAAACGAGCTTCACAAGCAAGTCCTGTACTTCTCCCATGCTGTCCCCGATGTTCAGCAGCCCCTCCTGAAGGACGCTCAGGGAGGGGACATCCACGCTCACATCGAAGCCCAGCACTTTACCGAAATTGCGCAGGAACTGCACGACCATCAGACAGTCTGAAAACGTGCTGCCATCCAGAACCAGGCCAGGAATGCGCGGCAGCTCTGGCAAAGGCTGAGAAGGACAGAAAAACAACGAGTTTCAGTGGGTATTTCAAAAGAAAACTTCTTTACCTGGGGAACTGGCTGATCCTTCTACGTGACGTACAGCATGACAACACTAGAGAAGGTAAAGGCTGCAGAAAAGTTGCCTCCATTCAATCCAGCAAGTTTAATTTAAAGCACATTTACCTCTTCATGTATGTAGGAGGCAACAGATTCATAAAAAACTTACTTTTCGGCCAGAAGGTGCTCTCAGGCTCTATGATGAGTCAAAATACTACAAAAGGTGGTGTAAAAATACCTGGGGGACAGAGGGGGAGGAATTCTCTGGAATAGAGAGGGACTGAACCTGAAGGACAAGAACTGGGAATGCAGAAGATGGCAGAGTCACAGCCTACAGATGCGGGAAAAGCTCTGTCCGTGCCCTCTGCTGAGACACCACCAGATCCCTGCTGCAAAACCCTTTCAAGTTTTGGGTTGGTTTTCTGAAGCAACCGTGCAAACACTTTTTGGGAAGCAGGCCACCTTTAAACAAAATGCTTGTAATTAACTAAAGATACGCCACTTTAGTGTTCACAGTATCTTGTATTTGTATATATTTCAAAAAGTTATCTGATTATCTAGACCAAAACTCGACTGCTTTGGAAGTGGCTGCAAGAGAAAAGTTATTGTTACAATGGCAAAATACAGAAACAAGAGGCAAGGGAGTAAGGTCACGTTTTCAGGGTTACCTTGTGGTCTGCTAAGCACATATCTTCATTGGGCTTCTTCAGCTCCTTTGCCATTTCTAATTCCAATCTTCGCTGTTCCAGTTTACGTTCTTTATTTAATCTTTTTTCATCGCGTTTCTCTTGCTTCAATCGCTCCTTTTCCTTAAATAGAATTAAAAGTGCAGAAAATAAAACCCACGTATTATACTTACAAAGGAACAATCTAAGGATTTGAAAAGCACTCCTTATGTAATCTTAGTAACTACCACAGCAATTAAGGAACATGCATTCAAGTACAGGGAAAGGGGAACTACAGAAATAGAACAAAATCATCTCATTTCTGAGCAACTCAGATTCCCTTTCTCTCCCCTGTCCTGCAGCAGGAAACCAACAGGGAGTTTCTCATCCCTGTCATGATCATCCAACACGGGGCTGCGGGCATCCCTGGGCCCACCATCGGTGTTAAAGTCAAAGATGGCATTAAACGTCTCTGCTGTTTCAATATCCCTGCTTGTGATCTGGCTGACCTCATCAAGTAACAAACCAAAGTTATCCTCAATCCTCCTTCTGCTGTTAACATATTTTTAAAAGCCCTTTTTGTTGTCCTTCACAGCACTCTTCAGCCTGAACTCTGATTGAGCTGCAGAGGTGAACAGCATCCCAACACCTCTCCCACAGAATCACAGAATATGAGGAGTTGGAAGGGACCTGGAAAGCTCCCACAGTGCAACCCCTGCCAGAGCAGGAGCACCAGAGCAGTCACACAGGAACACGGCCAGGGCTTTGGGTGTCTCCACACAAGGAGACTCCACAACCTCTCTGGGCAGCCTGGGCCATGCTCCAGAACCCTCACACTCACAAACTTTGGCCTCCTCTTCAGCTTGAACCTCCTGTGCTCCAGCTTGGGACCATTGCCCCTTGTCCTGGCATTTGACATCACATTCCAGAGCCTGGCTCCTTCCTCCTGACACTGCCCTTTCCAAATGGATCCCCAGGAATGAGGGCACCCCTCAGTCTCCTCTGCTCCAAGCTCAAGAGCCCCAGCTCCCTCAGCCGCTCCTCAGCAGGAGATGCTCCACTCCCTCATCATCTTTGTGGCTCTGCTGGACTCTTTCAAGCAGTTCCTGTCCTTCTTGAGCTGAGGGCCCAGCACTGCACACAAGATTGCAGATGTGGTCTTAATCTTTCCTTGATTTGGCCTCTCACTTTCACTTAGATTTCTCTGAACTAGATCCTACAGCAATGGTTATTTTTACTTCAGTCTCTTAAAAAAAGTTTAATAACTAAATTCAGAGATGGACGGAGTAAAACGATTGCACCCAAAATGACACATACACATTTGGGACTTCAGGCTTCTCTGCCTCTTGGTTCAGAATTTCTGACATATTTTATAGTAAAACAAGAGATGAAGCATCTATTTTCTGTAGCCAGCAGTACTTTCTACTGAAAAAATAAAATCAGTAAGGCATAATAATCTGACTTGCTTGGTTTTGTCGTGGTCCATACCTAGAACCACCTACAGAATCCACAAGCTCTAAGAAGCCTGGGCTGGAACAAGAGGTGGATTTTTACCCCTGGATCAGTCCTGAGGGAAGCTGCCCAGCAGTCTGACAAGTCGGCCTGATGGGGTCCTTACTCTTACACACAGCAACATGAAAAGAGAAAACAGAGCTTCCTTTGCAGGACTCTGCAGCGTGGATGCAATTACTGACTTCTCACTCAGGGCCCTGAGGAGGCAGGGACCTCATGAGCTCACTCGTCCCCGTGTGTGTCCTGTGCCCGTGGTCATGTTTTCCCAGCAGCATCAGCTACAGGGGATTGAGCCCACACCTCCCCGGCTGCCTGTGCTCAACCACCACCCGTTTCCTAAGTTCAAACAGAATTTTCTGTATTTCAGTTTGTGCCTATTGCTCCTTTTCCTGATAACACCAAGTATACACATGAAATTTTACACAGAGGCGCACCAAAGACACTGCTCTTCTACAGATCACTGCAGAATGAAACCACGAAACTTCAAACTTTAATTAAGTTAATACTCACTTCTGCTTTTTTACGTGCTTCCATGGCTTTCATAAGCATCATATGTTGTCTTCTCCGTTCTCGTTCCTATTGAAGCAGGTAATATTAGAACAAAACTAATCCATGTCTTCAAATCATTAAAAAAGCTGAGTAACAAATTTAGCATTAATAGACAAGTCACAGTAAATACTAAATATAGGACAAGAATGGCCAAGTCTGTGCATGTTTTAGTTCAGGTTTAGAAAGCAAATACAAGAACAATCAAAAGCAAAAAGGTAAAGCAATGAACATGGAGACAGTGTAAAAAAGAAGCATACAGATTTACTTATGGTCAGTTGTGATGCTCCTTCATAAGCTGGCAGAACAAAAAGCATAATGGTTGGCTGGAACAGGCCAGTTACCTTACATCTGCTATTGCGAACTTGCAATCTACTTCTTCAATAGCCAAATCAGCAGAAATTTTAAACTGGTCATTTTCAAACACTGCAAATATTATCGTTTTTGTAACCAGGCCACAGATTGCTATGATAAAATAATTTTCTCAGCTCTAGATGTTTTCAATCAAGCCAGTGCTGGCGCATATACACGCACAACCACACTCGCGTTTACTGGTGCCTGTCCCTCAGAGGTCACGTCAGTAACTCCACACGCGTTAGCGAGCTGCGTTCTACAGCCTTAATGCGGGACTTTTGCCCTAAGAGCTGCAGGTTACATCTCAGCCCCAGTAAAGGCTACGGGAATTTCATCACCTAATTCAGTGAGGCTAAGACTACATTCTAACATTTTACTGTATAGCATTAGGTATTTACCACTGACTGAGAGCTGATTTCCTCAGTACCTTACAAACTTAGGAAAGACATCATCCTGATTTCTAAAAAAGTTTAATTAATTGTATTCAAGTGTCTGGATTCATTCCCAGTGAATGGGACAAGGACAAGGCTTGCAAAAATTATTTGACTACCTATTAATTTTGCATTAATTAATGCCTTATTTTATACAGTAGTCCAATTTCTACTGGGACATCAATACCACAGATTTCCACTTAAAAGCCTCACTTATTTATTGCCGTGTTGAATTTACACACATGTGCAAGACACGTCTCTTTTTCCCTGGACAGACAAGACAAGCAGATGTATGCAATGCACTGTGCTGTAAAGCCATGCAGCAGTATGTAATATGACAGCAGCCAGTGCTACATTTTATGCATTGCTATGACAACCATATCACAACCAAATCACAATGCGGTGTTAGATGTACAAAAATAAACATACCCATACCATATCTAGTCTATGCCTCTCCAACTCCTGGTAGAAAGAGTTGGCACAACATTATGAAACAGAAATCACAAAGTCATAAAACCACTTCATAATCCCCCAAAAGACCCCAATACCGAAGCAAAGCAACAAATCATAAGGTGAAAGAAAATCTGTGCAGGAATCAAACCCAGGAATTTAAAAAGGGCACATTTTGAAGATTTCCGCCCCCTCCCTTACAGCTCAAGCCACAGTTCACAACTGGCATTTGGTCTGTGGGGTCGCCTGAGCGCACACCAACCTGGTGCTTCAGCAGAACAGCCTGCTGCCTTCGCATCTCTTTCTCCTGAAACACAGGAACAGAAACCTATTTTAAATGTCTACCAATACTTGCTTCCCAAGTGGCACATTTCTGCCACACCAGAGCACAGAGCACACCTGCGTTAAACTCTTCCTTTCCCCCATAACCTGACACAGGAGCTGTGCACAGCACACGGGACAGCGAGACCCAAGTCAAAACACCCAAGAACACCACAGCACATCTGAAAACCGCGTGTTCTCAGGTTTGTAAGAGTTCCATGGTTGTGTGCACACAGCCTATGTATAGGCTATGCTAGTTGAGAAGAAACAAAGCTTTTTGATACAGTGTGCTTAAAACAATATAGCGAATAACGTTACTGCATGAGCATTTTCAGGTTATGCAAACCAAGCATCACGTAAACAAAATTCATGGTAATGGCACACAAAAAATAACTGTGGTTCTGTGTACTCATAAGTGCACATATGTACATGTGTGTATGTAACATATACACAAACTCCTGTGTGTGCTTCATGTATCTCTATAAAGGTGTATACACGTTATTTATATGCCATCTCTATTTACAGTTTAATTATCTGAGTATTCTCCCAAATTTACTGCTTTTATACATCAACATACAGCACATGCGATAACACAGTTCTTGGGTTTGGAGCTCCTCTGCACTCACCTTTATTCGCTTTTCAGCCTCCAGTAATTTGGCATTTGCTGCTTCTTCCTTCTTCTTCTTTTTTGCCTACGCATCCAAACAATACAACAGCATCATCACAACCTGGAAAAACCTGACTAGAAATAAAGCTACGTGCCTTTAAAAGTTCAAAACATCATCGGGGATCATGTGTATTGCAACAGATTGCTTCCCCGATGCAGCTTTCATAATCAGTCAAATCACAATTCATTTACTTTTTAAAAACTAAGCCAGAATTTTAAGCCCCATTCAAAATTGCTTCACCTGGCTATTGTAACTAAGAAAGTATACACAGAAACAATAAAATATAAATGGCAATAAGATTATAAATGACTTTTCCATGAATGGGGACTTGAAAACCAGCAATTTATCTTTGCCGGTACACTGGTAAATTCAGGGATATGTTTGAACTGTGTTTTAAACCCACTGCACTTCACATAGAGCAGAGCACAGGACTGCTTGAACATCCTCTGATTACTGCAGACTTGCTTTCTACCAAAGGAATATCAGGCTGTTAACCTGAGCAAATACAAGGCTTTTTGTGTAGAAAGTCAGGAACTCAAATGAACATTTGCAAGATTTGGATCACAGTTAATATAATTTTTTCAAGAAAAATATTTGAAGACACATTTTTGAACTGGCCTTTGATGGTCCAGGTTATCAGAGCTGTTTATTTACTTACATTCCTAACTGTATGTGTTATTACTGAGATAAAACCTTCTTTAAAATGGCAACACAGAAATCGCATTTGAGCCATCATTTTTACCTCTAAAATTTGCTGAGCTCGAAGTTCTTTCTCCATTCTGATTTGCTGGATTCGCTTAATTTTTTCCTACAAGGGGGAGAAAGTTACTTCTTTGAAAAAAAAAAACAATACTGAGAAAGTAAATTCACTTTTATATTCTGAAAAATGTTAAAGTTTACACATGTACACTTTTTGAGTGCAGTTTCACACCCAGTGTAGTCAACGTTCCCATGAATTTTCCTGAGCATTAAGAGATGTCCACATATCCCCAAAGGAGCCAACACCCAGTCATGTGTGGGTGCCCATGTCAAAGTGCCCGTGACAACCGGGCTCACAGATCCACAACCCAGCACACCTCGGTTTCTCCAGACTTTTAAAGCATTCAGGTAATTGATGATGAGCTTGGATGCCCTGATTTGTAATTTAGGGACAGTTTTATACACACCAAAGAGTGAAATAACAAAAAGTAACCGACACGGCTGCCACAGGCAGTGCAATGCATTTCAGTGTGTTTCATCGTGCTAGCAAGAAAACAGCCACGCAAAGCACTCCACAGATGGATGCAGTGTAACCATACTCTGACTTACTCTTTTCCAGGAATTAGTTCCTAAAATCTGAATAAAGTCTTATTATATTGATTTAGAAATGCAATCATCGCAAACTTTGGGATTAGTTCATATTTCCTGTGCTGCAAGGGTTTTATCTGTTAAATATTAATAACTCGTATTAAAAATTTCTTAGCACATGTATTTGAGGTTTTGCCATCTCAAAAAAGCAGCTTGAGCTACAGTGAGTAATTCAAACCATGATTTAAAGAGCTTATTTAGCAATCACATCGAGTTTACCTGCTGCTTCATTATCTTTATCTGCTCCTTTTGCTTTCGCTTTTCTTCAGCTGCCATAATGGCTAACAAAGAAAAGCAAACAAGAAATGAGTTTCAGCAGAATAGGTACCTTTTCATTCAGACTTCTCAAAATGAAACATACTTCGACAAGTAACAACACTTACCTTGCTGCTTTTTCGCCTCTTTGGCGGCTCGAGCTTGTTCCTGCTTCTGCAGTTTTCTCAGTAGCTTTATTTGTGCTGCTTGCCTGGCTATTTCTGTTACAAAGGTAAAATATTAAGTTCATAAAAGCAGTACTGACCAACAGTAAAGATATTGGCACACGTACTGTTACCAGGGCACTATGCAAAGCACAAGGCAGCCATGCAAACACGCCTGCATGTAAAGGAACAGCTAAATCTTAATTTGAGAGAAACGTCCTGACCCCTGGGCTGTAAGAGCTCCTCATTTTGGATTAGATGCATGCTGAAAATACAACACGGTTATGGAGTGAAGAACTGAGGTTCAAAGTCATGAACCTGATGTTTATTTAAAACCAGCCCTCGTGCTTTGGACGTGCAGCAGTACTGGGTGCCGTGAGAGCTCTGCTCTCAACACCGGTACCGCAGGATCCTCACAGCATCCACATCTCGTCACTGTCAGGGATTCCAAAGGAAAGGTAATTTCCTGGAACAGCCAAGAGCCTCACATAAATGCTAACCTCAGTGACGCTCAATTAAATTTCTATGCCCACTTTTGTTTGAGCTCAGGGGTAAACAAAGATCTGTTAATTTTTGACAATTTAAAAAATAAATCAGGGGTTACAACGCTATTGGACATATGCTTTTTAAATTTTATAGATCGAAATAATCTATAGAGAAAGCTCCTAGACATGCATTTACACACACACTTCTTCCTTTGAATCCTGTATCTTGAAAAAGCCTTCGATGAAAGCACGTGACAAATCTCCAAGCTAAAATGTAGCATACCCATATCCTAGTGAAACCCATCACTCCTCCTCAGAAAAAAACACCGAATACCGATACCATCTGCTCGTAAACCAGTAACGCCTTACCTTGAGCCTGCAGCTTCCGCAAGAGCTTTGCATCGGTGTTGTCCAGAAATTCGGTGCTGCCGACGTTGGGGGGGCGCCCTTTGCGCCGCCGCGCCCTCGCCTCCTCGCGGGAGTGCGGCCTGTCTGGATTTGGCGGCCGTCCTCTGCGCCCCTCCATGGCCCTGATGCGGGGAACGACCTCCTCTTCCTTCAGGAGACACCACTGCACACCCTTTAATGGACACAGTCACAGACAGGCGTCACAAACACGGGTTCTAAACAGGAAAAATCCATCCAAGACGCTTAGGAACATGAACAGCAAGAGATGTCTGGGCTTTTTCATCCCGGTAAGTTATTTAAATATAAAATACGCAAGAGCTGTGCTGCACTGTTTGGGTAGTACAATATTTTAATGATGCACAGAAGCTATATACTGAAAATTTACTACTACAAACTTCTGTCATGTGCACGACTATACAGGATTTTGAAGACTATGCAGTGACATTCTAATACAGCAGGGATGCCACTACTGTGTTATTTTTAATTATTTCTGACCAAATCAGTTATTGCTCAGTCCTTTCCAAGAGGCAAAACAGATTCCTCCTGATGTGACCTCAGAAATAATCACTCTGGTTTCACACAACGCACTGGTCAATGTGAAGCTGCGGGTCAGCTTCCCCCGAGCGTCCCCCTGCCGAAATCCTGACACGCAGAACATGCCAATGCGGCAGCACAATGTCAAGTGTTCCTTTCTGGGTGTTGTAGCACAGTTGTAAAAACAAAGACTCGTTTAAGTGGTCAAGTTTTATTCAGTACAGTTTAGCTCCTTCATCCACTAGAAGAAAATTAAGTTCTGAAGCAATCAGAAGTTCTAACTGTTGAGATCCCATCCATCTGAACTAGAAGTTTTGGTAACTGGACTCTCTAACTAAACAAGGTACGCAGCAATACGTTCAACCTGTTCTTCACTGCTACTACTGGTTTTATGTGGAATCTCACAAACAAATACTGAAATACTTTAATACAAATATCCACGTTAGTCCTCAGACAGAAATTGCTTTACTTTAGCTGACAGAACTAGAACTTCTCGCGTTTGCTCAGCAGAACAGGAGCTCATCTACCCAACGCTGTCTTACTGAACATGAGCGTCTCAACATTGTAACATCTTTTACCATTTTCCTAGGATTTTTAAAAATGCAGGGGAAAAATGTAAGCTAAGCATCCTCCAGGACTACTCCATAATTTGCCTTAAAAAGGTCTGTAAAGATTTAGAGAATGTCTGCTAAAGCAAGAACGAAAGTTGGTAACTTGTAAAACACATTGATTAAAAATATCTTCAGAAAAAATACATCTGCATCACCAAAGTTTTCACATGTAGATGTACATAAATATTGAAATCATTTGCTGTACCATAAAATACATCTTCATTTGCTTATTCTGACAACTGATCGTTTAATTCTTTCTGCTCATTCTTCGTATTACAAATCTTCAATATAAGATTCAACAAAAGCAAGGGCATTTTGCTGTGTAACATTCTGGTTCCAAGGAAGCTCTCGATGTCTGCAAAAGCACCGTGTTTAGGTCTGAATTGCTCTGTTAGGAGCACCCCAGGAGCACATCTCAGCTCACAGACATGCCCGAGCTGTCCAGAACCACAGCCATGGCCCTGCGCACAGCACAGCATCACTACGGACTTGTTAACTCGGATAATTACCTTCACCACTGAAAGAGAAATCCATTAATGTTCTATCTTTCTGGGTACTACCAGGCATACTCTTCACTCCACTCTTCAGTACATGACTGACAACCTATGGCAGCTCAGTCTGCTGAGCAGTGTGCGCTGGATTCAACACTGCGCTCACCACCTACACCAACCCCATCCAGGAACTCTCATCCCAAAGCTGCAGGTGCCAGAGGAGCTGGGGAGGCAAAGCAGAACTCAGAACAGAGGAGCAGCCAGGGTTCAGGAAGTCCCTCAGATCCTGCAGCACCGGTACCATGGACTGTTCTACCAGGGCGTATTTCTGCCGCAGCGCAGCTCAACTGTTTACATTATAAACTTTAAAATTTTACACCCTTTTTTTTTTCCCAGAAGAAACCTTTTCATTTGTCTAACCAAGTCCCCATGAACCTACCACGAATGATACAAGTGGAAACTACAGGGAGATGCACAGCAATTTAATATTCACACTGCCAGAAACCTGCCCTTCGCGATGCCTTCATTTTGAAGGTTTGTAGTACCAAAGAAAAGCAACATCTGCAAATGGCCTCATGAACTGAAGGAGAAGAAAGAGGTAACCGGAGGAGGGGAAAGACTAAAGAAGTAATATGGGCAACAGACACAGGAAAGGCAGCAGGGCAAACACAGAGCAGATACGCTGGCATTGCGTGATGTTCACAGCATAAGGAATTACTTAATCAGGCCATTCAGGTGCACAGTGAGTTCACAGCCACACGGACTCGTGGCTGCTGTTTTGGGAAGGCAGCCATGCAGCAGGATCAGCGATGGTTTCTCCATAAGCCAGCAGTCAGGAAGCACCCCCCAGAAGCAGCTCCTTGCTACGAGCTCAGCTTTATTGCTTTCAAACTTGCACTGTGTAAACGTTACATATTTCTACACGGTATCACAAGGACGTAAGGCTTAATCACAGCCTGTAATCACCATTGCTGCGAGCAGGACGTCTGTCCACGTTCCCCGCAGTAACATATTCAGGACGTCGAACAGCTCTACCACTGTAAAGCATACCTGGTGTAACTTATATACATTATGCACATGAACACATGAAAAGAGCGTGATTGAACACATACACATACATTACTATCGATATTAAGGAAGAAACAGATTTAGTCACAAGTATCTGCAGCCTGACTAAGATCACACGTGCAGCTCAGAGCTGCTGCACTGCACAAACCCAGCTCAGAGCTGAGCACAGGGCACAGCCAAACCACCCAGAGAAGCGGCTGTCAGCACCGCCCCGGACCAAGGTCTCGGCATCGCAATACAACTACTATTGAGAAATAAGCACATTTCTTAGAAATAATTACCTAAAAACAGACAATGCTTCAGACTGTAGCAAAAATTACTTCACCTAAATTTAAGTTAATGTTCCTCGGATTAAAGACTTTACTTTTTAAAAAGCGGATACCTGCGGTCCATCTCTGGCTTCATAGAAGTCACCCACTCCTATTTTTGCACTGAAGCTGAAATTGTCCCTTGAGATATCCATTATTCCATTTCTGCTGAGATACTGAAAAAATCACATATTTTTCCACTTCAGCTTGTAAATAATTACAACCCAGCTTTGACGTACAGCTAACTTTGTGAGTGTAACGTTCTGCATATTCGGTCAAAAGGGTATGCATTTATAGGAGGTCAAATCAGTAATAGACTGAGATAGATACATTACGCCTCACGACACAGGACATTTTGAAGTATCTTTATTGGAGGGAAAAAAAATGGCATTTTTAATTGCAAGCATGCTCACTAGCATTAGAAAGCAGAAGCTAAGAAAGGCACGTACCTTCACCACCTCAGGATACTGCCGCAGCTTCTTCCCACAGGGCGCAAAATACGCTACTTCTCCTTGGAGACGACCGCCGAAGTTTCGTATACGGGTTTCTCTTTGCCACCTACAGCAACATCAAACAGGTGCATACAGAAACACGCTTTTTAAACAACAAGGAACTAATGTCAATGTAAGATTTTTACATAAAAGGAAAAAGGCACACATCTAAAATGTAACAAGAGTATCATAAATCAAACAGATGAACCCAGGAATCGTTATGAAGTGACTGTCCAAACTCTGACTGCATATGGATTTACTTATATCAAGCTACTTATCTATTACTGGATTTTAAACAGCTTACAACTACATTTCTGGGAGTTATTTGGAGCCTGTACTGGCTCAGATCTAACCAACAGGATTAATTCCCAGCAGCAAAACTGGTAAGAGACAGGTCAAGTTTGCAAATCAGCAAATCTGATTTAAAAGAGATACCACATAAAATACAACACTTGTAACGGATTCATTCACCGTCAGCTGGAAACACAAATCGTTCAAGCCCTCTCCTTACTATTCAGCCTCAGAGTTTTTAACCTGCCATTTCTGTACAAACTGACATTTGAAGGTGTTATCTCCCTTTAAGGAATACCAAGTGTATGCATCGCCTACCCGTATTCTAGAGGAACTCGCAGCTCCCGCTCATCTGTTACCCTTCGTCTTTTTGAAATACCTAAAATAGAATTTCCGATTAATACCTCAGAGAATTTATAAAATGAAAACACCACGTTCCTAAAACGGATTTTTATCATTGTGTGCCCAAACCAAAACATAAATTTTTACATTCTAGCCATTACAAACCTCATGTACCAAGAAAACCAGTGTAACTGTTCTCCTTTTGAAATGCATTTTCCGTTAAGTTTCCTTTAACCTCTACTTCTAAAATTGTAAACAGAAGAAAACCTAATTCTGCCATAATGAACTGTTTGCCTTGCTTGGTGTGCTCAGATATCGTTCAAATAATTCTCTGCACACCTGTTTATCTATTCCAGACCATTTTTATATTTTTTCTATACCAGACCATATTTACATTTTTTCCCAACACAGAAGATGAAAATGAAAACATCCTTTACTTTGAAAATCCACACACTGTAACAGGCTACGCCTTCCAAGAGCGCAGCGTGCAGAGTGCAGTCAGCTGCCACACGCAGAACACTTTCAGGGTTATTCCAGCTGTTCACACAGACGTTGCGTTTGGCGCGGGTTGAGACCGAATCAACGGCAGCAGAGACAAGCGTCAAACACGGGGTTTTAGGGAGCACCACAGGCTGATGGGAGCTGCTGGATGTGAACTGTGTGCACCAGCAAACTTTGGCAGATGCACTTCTCACAGAGGTGCTTTGGACCTCGTGTGAAGAGCAGACTCCTCTTCCTGTGGACACGGACCCCAGAGCATCACCAGCAGCCTGAACCCCTGGGGCCCTGAAGGCCTCGCAGGCAGCAGCGCCTGTCGGGAGCGAGGGGACAGGGTACAGCGAGGAGCCACTGCTGGAGGTGCTCCACAGACAGCACCGGGCACTGCCCGTGCCGGGGCGCGGAGGAACGAGTCCTGCGCAGTGACTGACCAGCTTCAGGCAGAACGCACACAGAAATACTGTCACTGCACCACAGAGACTCTCACCAGGAGAAAGTACCACACCTAAACGAGGACACAACATTCATCCATTCTACCTCCCACCTCCAGAAACAGAAAGAGTCTGCTCCAGCCTTTCCAAAGTATCGTAAATCAACACAGATTCCTAAGGAAAAAATTAACTTTGTATTTTAGCAGTCTGGATTACTCCTAAAGCATGGGAAATCTTTTACAAACTGCAATTAATAGGCTTGTTTCTGGGAAAAATATGAAGTAGATCACATTACACTGCTTCAAAGTGACTATCCTTGGTGACATGGAGTGAAATTCCTATTCCACTGAACCCAAATACGAAAAACAATTAATTCTTAGAGGTCCTTGTTTAAAATCTACTGACTTGCATGTTAATTAATTATCAAGTTTCTAATTCAAAGTAGTAAGTATGCAATTTCACTTAAGGGTTACCATGCAAGTTGAGAAGTGTGACTTTTTAAAATGCATCCTTTTCTGTAGCAGTAATAATCACTGCAGCTTACAAATCAGTCACCAAATGAAGGACTATAAACACTATATAACACCCAGGAAATGCTAAAGATACTTTTTATGAACCTTTTAAACATTATTCATTGTATGTAAACCATAAATCCTACTACTAATTTTGAAAGAATAATGAATAAAGTACTATTTTAACTAAATACAGTTCTTAAATGTGTTGTGAAGGGGCAGAAATAGAAGATTCAGAATGTAAACTATATTGCCTAGAAATTAGAAAGAAATAGTTTAGAATAAAATCGTAATTAACAAAGACTAAATAATGAAAAGCTTTAAAGCCATAAATATCAACACCGGCTATTTCATCTTACTGTCTCTCAAATAAATACGTAAGCTAAAATAACCAAGTGTAACATTCAGGTCTTGAGACCCTGCAGCTCTGCTGACCAATTTCAATGCAAACAGCCATGAGCAGATCAAAGAACAGCCCATGCCGGGAGGGACCTCAAAAATCACCTGGTCCAACATCCCAAAACCCCCGCCACAGGGCTCTCGACAGCCCTGGGGAGGCTGTGCCAGTGAAGGGCTGTTCTCACTGTCAAACACTGCTTACTTGACACCAGAGTCTAAACTACTCCTGTAACTGGTCTCAGACACTCAGACGTTACATGGTACTATAATAAAGACGGTCAGATACCACAGTGTGTGTTTGGTGTAAGAGCAGACGGTGCTGTCCCAAGGAACACCGCAGGCTGGGACTCGGGACATAAGGCAGCTGGCGCAGAGCTCGGGGTCTTTGCTACTTGGAGGTTAAGTGGGGTGGAGTGAGCTGCGAGCCCCATGGACGAGCTCTTCACAGAGGATGAGGTTTTATTCAGTTTCAGTAGGGTTTTTTCTCCCTCAGTGTCTGTATCTGATTCATCTTGATCTTTATCATCCTCATCCTCTTCATCCTCAGACCCTTCTGTATCTGACTCCGAATTGCTGTCAGACTCTGTTTAAAAAAAAGAAATGTGGCAAGGGCACATTATGATTTGATAAATAATGGCAAACACATTTAATTCTAGCACTTGCAAAGTCTTTTGTTTCATTGAACAGGCAGCTTTTCTCACTTAAATGTCTTTTTTTTAGTAACATCTCTGGAGTATAAACAGAAGGTTATAATTAACTACCTAAACTTAAAAATTAGTACAAATATGACAGCATAAAGTAATTCTGTGTGATAACGCACTGCTTTTTCACATGGAATTCTTTGTTTTTCCACAAGGAAATGAGAGACAGGAGCCACAGTATTTTAGGAGACGGTTTACCCCAGGATAAGCCACAGCAAAGACAGTCCCTGTGAACCAGGCAGTGAAGGAAAGTACACGGTGGAGCTGGGCACAGGCTGAGAGGTGCCAGAATGGCAAGTGTGGCCACCTGGGCAAGGAAGAGCCAAGGGACAGACAGGGGAAGGGACTGGCACAGGCTACGGCTCTGAGGGGAAACCAGGAACAGTGCAGGGGGTGCGTGGATGGGAGGGGAAGGAGAAAGGTGAAGGTGGAGCTGAACCCAGGGGACATGGCCACACAGGGGAGAAAGGAGTGACCGGGAATACAGTCATCTCTTTACAACGGGCCTTGCCTTTCTGAATTGCTTAAGTGTCTTTAAAGCAGTCTGAATGCTCTCCATGAACACTGCAGTCCTTACAAGTGTCCTGGTACTTTTATCTTGGCTGCTTATGACCCCGCTCCTGAATGCAGCCAGGACACATGCTGCTCTTGCCACTCGTGTCAACTGAAGGCCTTTGCCTCATCCTTCTCTGGCTGGGAACGTGTGTTCTGGTGGGCCCTGCCTGCCACAACAACCGATCACCAACAGCCTGCTCCCGCCATCCTCCCCAGCACCCTGCAGTGAGCAGGACCTGGGCTGCGCTGGGCAGTAGGGCTGGATGGCAGGGGACTGCAGAGCCACGGCACACGACAGCTGACAGCACACCCCTGCCACACGAACAGGTATTGGGACACCCAAAACAGGATTTTGGGTACAACACACAGGACAGCTGACAGCATCCCTGCCATATGAACAGGTATTGGGACACTCAGAACAGGATTTTGGGTGTGACACAATGGGGGACTGGGAGACACGTGCTACTTTACCGAATAACTGCAGGAGACTGTGTGGACCATGCTGCCCCAACATTTCCTAACTCAGTTTTAAAATATAGTGGGAAATGCATGTTTTCAATACTTTAAAAAGTAAAGTTTCTGCTTTTTCTATGAAAAAGGTTAAACCACCTGATTGACTATCATCAGAATCATCATCTTCATCATCCTCATCCTCATCTTCATCGTCATCATCATCATCATTCGAGTCGTCAGAGTCCTTACTACTGGGGGCATCTGAGTCTACCCCTCGGAACTGCTCCACCACCAGCTTTGCAGAATGAAGGCGGTGCTGGGTTTTTACTGCATTTACTGCATTATTGCTGACTGGTTTATCCTTTCCTGAGCCAGGGATCACAGGAGAGGTAGAGGCCATCACCGGTGTCCGGGTACCAGCTGGCTTTTTCCCGCACGTGCTCAAGTTCACTGGCAAAGAGAAGGGGGCACTGCTGGAAACGGCTGCACTCTCATTGACCTTGGTCTGGGATTTCGGTTTTGTCGTAAGTGCAAGAGGAGCCTCCTGGATGACGCTCTGGATAACTCCATTGGGTTGGTGGTTACCTAAAAGTGCGTTTGTCAGGAATGGGTTGGAATGGTTGTTTTCCAAGGACGTGAGTTTCTGATGAGCTGGTGAACCTGGTGTGGGCTTGGGGCTCGACAAAGCTGCAATGACCTTCTTCAGGCTCCTGTTTGACTCCTGCTTCTTGAGCTGTGCTGCTGGGAATGTCTGCTTGTATTGTTCCTAGGGAAAAACACGGCAGAGGAACTCACTGTGGATTTATTTAGGCAGTAAACCCTATGAAACCTCAAACATCTGCTACGCTATTTCTAGCAGGTCCAAAGTAGGTGCCAGCTACAGCAGCAGAGAGAAGTAACCACAAGCGATGTAAGAACCTCTCAAGATCTTCACTGTAAATCTAATAGGAAAAGACAAACTGAACTCAGGATGAAGCTGATATAAATTATGTAGGGAAGCTTTTTCACTTGCTACATTGCTCTAGACAGTGATTTTCACAGAGATATAAAGCATCCTGAATACAGAATTTTTTAAGAGACTACTCTTATGTACTGCCAAAGGAAAAAACCCGTTTTTCACTCATTTCAGCATATAAAATCTCATTACTGAATGTAAAACCAGCTTTAGTAGTTTGGTCATTTTAAGGCCCAAGGTAAACACAACACACTAACGGCTGCAGTACCAGCAGAAAACAAGAGAAGGCTGTTGGCATAGAAAAATTTCATCAAAAACCATGGGAAAAAGGTATTACTCAGAAGTATTGTGATATTTAAACTCTAAGAAGCATATTTAAAACCTATTTTTAAATATTAAAACAAATACAATACATTTCTGAAGTACTAACATTTAAAACTGAATATGAAATTATGAAAACCTGTAAAATAAACATTCACACAGCTCCTGTTTCCAGTGAAAATCTGAAAGAAACCAGACCACGAAGCAGGTGACGTCTCATCAGCCAAAGACTCATCACCCAAACGTGACAGCAGCAGCCTCTTCCATTGGCAAAGACATATGTTTTCAGAAATATAGCTGTTTTAACTCTCTATTTTTCAGTCCTCACTGGTGACTGGACTTGGCTGTGAAGCCGGGTTGAAGTCACTCTTACCAGTACCACTTAGTTTAAAACAAGCTTTGTTTGTAATAATGAAACCTGCTTCGGTAAATGTACTTCTTTGTTTCTATCCATCTATCTATATCTCCCAAGCCTCAACATTTCTAAAACACTAGATTTTTATTTTCTTCTAATCCCCATGCAAATCTAAACAGAAATTATGAAAACTCATCACTAGTCAGCATAAGCACTATTAACCAAATAAACAAACTGAGAATCTACACAGAATTTGGTAAGCTCCAGAACTGCTAAGGCAGACACAGGTACACATTTATATTGTAGAGGTCTGACCAGTGAAAGGAAGCCCAGGTTCACTGCAGTGGCCACACTGAGTTTTAATGGCTAGCAGTGCATGATCATCCTTCTGTCTTTAAAGAAAAAACAAACCCCAAGATTAAATAAAACATTTTTCTAAAAAAAAGCTTTTCTTTCAGCTACTCTGTTAAGAATCATCATTGAAACAGGTAACTTTAATTACTTTGATTTAATCTGTCCAACTTGAGAGAAAGTGAAGCCATCGTAACATACTAGAGATGGGAAGCATTAAATCACTGCTCCGACTGAAACGAGGAGCAGCACAGGAAGAAGAGCCAGGCCACCCAACTGCCCCATGCGTGCTTTTCTTATTCTGATACTGATTTCAGCTGTTCATTCTCCATAAGAGATGTATGACAAAATCCCTTGGTTCTCTGCACCCACTGCTCTCGCTCTGCAGCTGCCCCACAGGGCGAGCACACAGCTCCAGACAGGCACTGGTGACTCATGTATGTGATTGCACACACCGGGCTACATGTACACGCACATGCACCACCACATAGGTGACTTTCCTCTGAGACAGTTATGGAATAGTTCAGGGCACTTGTACAGTGAATCACCTCTAAAATTAAAGCATAATATTTACTGCTTTAAGAAAACAAAACAAACAGCGACAAAAAACCCCAACCACCACAGTTCAGAATAAACACTACCCACACAACTCATTCATTTACATCATTCAGAAATCCACTCTAAAAGCACGTCAAAAAGCCATGATATGAAAATAAACATACGTATAATTTTAAAACACTGTATTTAAAACATCTTGACAGCGTCTTGCATCTTGTTAGGCAGGCAACACAGGTTACAATCAATAGAAAACAAGTGTTTCTTCACTCACCCGTTTCGATCTTACATCGCTGGTCAGAGAGAGAGATTCTTCAGAGGTATTTTTATTCCCTGCTTTGAGTAGATCAGGGGAAGGAACTACGAGTTTTAAATAGGTTTCCTTTTTGGCTTGATGTACCAAGGACAAAGGTTTCACATTGGGAACCAGTCCCGTGGACTGTATCACACTGGTGTGTTTGTTCACAGCCTCCTCCTTTGCCTGAGAGCTTTGGAAAAGAAACGGAAGCTGCTGTGACAAACCCTGAGGCTGCTTCTGCTGGGACTGGAATGACGGGAGAGGCTGGGAGTCAGACACGAGAGGTATCTGCTGGTGTGTTCTTGCTTCCTGGGGCTTCTCATGCGGTTTCTGCCCATCAGCATTTAGATCTGCTACGCCACCATGCATTAGCACCTGCAAAATATGTATTTCTGACTGTTCATAAAAGATCAGCTAAAGAGCCTTAAAAAAAAAATCATCATCAGTCCTCATGAAACGTTTATGCTACTCTTGGCAGAGGATGAACAACAAAAATTTTAATATCAATCTTGCCATATATTCATTGTTTAGGGTTTTCCTTTCCACTGATCGTTGCAGCATGTGAAGACAACAGCGGAGGACCACTACACCATGGGGTTCTTAAATATATTTTGATACCCAAGATTCCAATCTTGTTCTTCTATTGGCCACCAGGAAAAATAACCAGTCTAATAGGAAAAAAAGCAACTGCAAAAAGCAGAACATACTTCCAGCACACTGCTAGCACACAGCGCTTAATTTCTTTATATTTCCCACTTTATAACAGGAAAAATAGTCTATCAACTGATCAGCTCCTAGCCTTTAAGTAACAACAAAACACACACATGCATGCACATCAAGTCCCCAAGAAAACCCCGAAGCAAACCCGAAGAGTATTCTTAGCATGCATTAATGTGTAGTTAAGTAACTGCTGAGTGGTACAAACACGAGCAGGTCCATTTCTCACTAACGGTTCCAGTGACCAGGCTGCGAGCAGCAGAGCCAGGTGTCCTACCTTGTTCTTGTTTTTGGGATGTGCTTCGTTTTCAGAATCAGATTCCTCATCTTCGCTCTCTTCAGCGCTCTGGTCCTCCTCATCCTCGTCCTCCTCCAGATCATCCGAGTCGCTGCTGCTTATGCCTTCACTCGAGGTGTCTGAGGAGGAGCCCGAGTCACTGTCGCTGTTACTGGAGCTTTCCACCGCTTTTTTTCTGGGCTTCTACCCGGAAGACGAATGCTCTATTAGTGGCTCAGCTCTAGTCTTTTATATCATCTCATCATTAAGCATAATCGTTAAAACAAATAACAGTAAGAGTCTGAAGTTAAGTGCTCTGCAGTCCTTGAACACAACTCTCTGTGCTGCAGAAGACTGCAGAGAAAGAACTGACGAAAGCTGAAATCCCTGGTCACAACGCTGCGCTGAAGCATCCTTCTGACCACCACATTTCAAACAATTCATCAAACTGAGGCCTAGAAAACCAGCCTGGAAGCCAGGTCCAGCAACCTCCACAGATGGACTGCATCCACAAATTTAAAACTAAAAGCTCCATTGCAAACTAGCACAGACAGAGCAATACATATGAGATTAGATCAGTGTTCCAGTGACACGTTCATTTAACTGCATTACTCAACCTGCAACTTCACACTGTGCGCTGTTCAGCAATGTAAGGTTTTGGGGACTGAAAAGAATACGCTCATCAAATTGCTGCTGGGATTTGCTTCTGAAAAATGGACCAAAATCTGCTGAAATACTTTCAAAATTGCATTAAGTTTAAATTTTTGGAAAGAACACATTTGCAGACCAGAATGGAAAAGTAAAAGCAGCGGCACACACCTGTGTAAAAAACACAGGAGCTCCAAAATGCTGACACTGCAAGACGAGGATTTTAGAGTGCAAGGGATGAGCACAGTGAAGCTTTCTGAGGAGCTAAACCGAGTGAGAGCATTTTAAAACACATCCAGAGGAGGTACCTGTGGCCTTGAGTGCTATGAGGGTGGCTATGAGAGAGATGTGATAGTAACTTACTTCCTGCTTTAACACATATTTAATCATTAGAGAGAGCTCGCAGAATAAATTTGGAAGGTAGAGAAACATGGTTTCTACTATATTTTCTACTGTATTGCAGGTAACAGGCAGGAGCAGCAAAGTTTTATGCAGCATCTAAGCAGGACCCATGGAGTCACGGAGAGAACTGTAAGGTTAAAATCAGTCAAAAGGAAGAGGTAGACAGCAGAAATAGGTGACTGGAGGGCAAAAAAGTTGCAGTAATTCTAGGTAACAATGCAGGCAGGAGTATCAGAGAAGCAGTGCTTTTAAAATGTATGCTTTCTTATGAAAACTTTTCCTGAAAGTTTACTTTTTCAAATCTAGTTTTTAACGATAGATGTATTATAAAACAAGAGACTAAAAAGGAAGAGCAATTTTATCTCAACAATCCTTGTCTTGTGAAGAAGAAATTCACTTAAATTAGTGAGAGAAACTTGTCAGTGGTTTCGGATGGGACAGAGTTAATTTTTCCACAGCAGCTCCTACAGTGCCGTGTTCTGGACAGTGACACAAGAGTGCTGATAACACCGGGATGTTTTAGTGACCTCAAGGCCACTCCTGCTCCTCACCCTGCCCCGCCAGCAAGCAGCTGGGGGTGCACAGGGAGCTGGGAGGGGGTCAGCTGGGACAGGTGACCCCAGGTGACCAGAGCCACCCCAAACCACATGGCATCGTGCTCAGCAGTGAAGGCTGAGGAGGAAGGGGACACATTCAGACCTGGAGCATTCGTCTTCTCAAGCCACCACTGCACGTGACGGAGTCCAGCTTTCCTGGGGACACTGAACACCTGCCCCAGCAGGAAGCAGTGAATGAATTCCCTGTTTGGCTTTGACTGTGTGTGCGACTTTACCTATTAAACTGTCTTCATCTCAAGACTTTTACCTTTTACACACTTTTTCCCTTCAGATCTCTTTCCCATCCCTCTGGGGAGACCGAGTGAGTGGCTGCACAGGGTTGAGCTGCGCACGAGAGTCAAACCACAAGAGGATTCAATTTACTTTGTGAACCAGTTTTGAAGCATGGGAGCTGTAGGTGCATCAAGTCTCCTCCATGTGTCAACTGGCTGGTAGCTGCACCTTCTGTAAAATCAGGTTGTCTTTATCGACTCCTGTGAGGAACACAGAAGTACTTCCTATCGACACACCTTCTGCATAGCCACATGCGCTGCCTCACTGTTGGGAAATCTTAAGAATTTAAATGCATTAATTTGGATTTACTGTTTCACTGCTCAATTCAGAAAGATGAAGTTGATACTTCACATGAGGGACAACCATTAGAACGTATGCAGACACTTCAAAAAAAGCAACAGATCTAAGTAACTGTGCCAGTCTGAACTCTTACGTGTTTCATTGCTGGTGTCCTTCACATCATATTTAAGTATCTTCCTGTCTAATATTGGGCACAGATAGAGAATATTTCTTCATGAAGGTTAAGACCATAAAACAAAGGACAAGACCATGATCTGAAGCAGTAAAAGTAGCAATGCCTCCTGCAATCACATCTCCAGGATTCTGTTCTAGTTTTTCCCCTTCACGGCTCTCTATCTCTGGACGTGGAAAGGGAAACACACAAAACACTGCAATAATACTAAAATCAGAAATACTCCATTTATTCATGATGCTGATGAAATACATACTCATAACAACAGCTCCTTAGATGTATGTAGGTGGAAAGAGAAGAGTGTGTCAATGGGCTTACTTAGCTGATGGTGTTTCCTTCCACTCATCAACACTAAGGCTGTTATCTAGTGGAATTAGTGCTACTGGCAGATTTTGGTTCAGAGGCATGTCAAAAAAAACTAAATAAAAACCAAACACAAAAACCTCCAACACAAAAAAACCCAACCCAGAGACAGGGGTACAGATCTTGCTTTAATAAGCAATAAGAAAAACACAAAACATTTTGTACTGGGAGAGACCACTTAAAAATGCTGCTGTGTGCACAATCACAACACTTACCACAACAATTTTTTGTCTGAGTTTTAAGGGGTTTTTCTGTATATTTACCTTATCTTTGATTTTGTCAGCTCTGGTGTCCAAAAGCTGAACTTTGCTTTGCTCCTGGTTATATTTGCGGCCTCCTGCTCCTGAGGTTACAGCTTTCGCTTGTCCTGCAGATGTTGCAGCGCTAGTGGATAGGACAGATGTGCTGACACCAGACACCGCAGTGGTACTGTTCCCATTCACGGATCCATTTATACCTGAGGACAAGATTTACACAGTGAAATCTGAAGCAGCAGATGCTTTCTTTGAGATGTTCAGTCACACCAACCTAGCTACCATGAACACGATACTCAACTGCTCACAGGTTACTCCAAACATACACTAAAAATGTGCCATGCAAGAGCCACTTTGGTTTGCTCATGGAGTTGTTTTAATTAAAACATGCAGAGTACTCATGGTTTAAAGTACACATTTAACGCTGTAAGAAAGGGAAAAAAATATCTGAAATTCTCAATTTTTAAGCCCAAACTATCCTTAAGTTTGGTGAGGGGCAGAAAAATAAGATCTTGAAGAAAGAAGACACAAAAATATACATTGCAGTAAACACCTCAGAGAATAATTTGTTTACAATTGTTAAGTACCAATCAGAAGTTGTGGGCGTGCTATGTGAAGTAACATCCACATTCAAGCTTGCTGATCTGTCAAGAAGACTGTTGTTTTCTAAGAAAATATCCCTAACCACACAAACTTGCTACTCTGCCATCCCAGGACTATTACCACGCTGAAACACACATCAGATCCTAAATTTGCTGCACATCACAGCACCACAGAGAACAGCCTGAGGGATCTGCAGTGATGGATCCACCTGATGGTGCAGAGGAACAGTACTCACTGAGAAGTACAAGGCCTCCTAAATCAGACCACAGACTTTACAAGAAAAGTTTTCCCTGCTACTCAGTTGCAGACAAACTTAGGAAAAGAGCAGGGAAACATCAGTAGGAGCAGCAGCTCAGTACTGAAAGCCCACAGCTGCACATCTCCTGCCTGGCTAACAGAACCAATGCTCATGACTGCTCAGGAATGGGAAGGACGATGAGAGGTAGAAGCCCAAATTCCCCATCTTTCTGCGTGTGCCAACGCTCAATACGGTTGTTCCCTCCACAGCTTCAGCCGTTACCTTTCTCTGTGCTGCTCCGGCTGTTCTTCGCTGCAGCTCTCGAGTGAAATGGAGCAGAATCATGGTTCTGTGCAGGAGGTGCAAACAGAGGCGGAATTCCCAAGAGCGGTGGGAAAAAAGCTGCCCCAGGACGAGAGTGCGCGTCCGCTGCTCGCCACCATTCTGCTCCGCAAGGGAATCAGAAATAAACCTCAGCTGTTACAGTAATGCATTGAAATATTCTGTTGCTGCAAATTATCTAGAGCAGTTTTACTAAATCTGGGACCAAGAAGAAAACACAACACTTGGAACTCCTTAAGTGACATTAATTTCCTGCAACAATTCCAGCCTTAAGTCATTCAAGCCATTCTGGTAAATCTTCCAAGGCAGCTTTATTTAAAAACATTCTGAAAATAAATACTTGGTAGGAAGCTATGTGACAGTGACCACCCCAAAATGAAACTTCTACCCTTACAAACAGGTCGCTCCTGAACACCACTTTTACCTACATCAGAACTACACAAAGGCACAACAACTTTACGCCACCTCTACAACCTCCAGCTTGGGACACTCCAAGGCCTGCACCACAAAACACGTCTGAAGCAGCTTCCCATGAATGCACACATAAATAGTGGAGAATTAGTGGACTCCAAAAAGACAAGAGTTTTGCTTTGATAGAAGCAGCTTCTGGTTTGGAAAAAAAGGTATTTTTAAAAAACACTATTTTCTTTTCATTTTACAAAAAGTTAATGAACTTCCTTATTTTGAAAATTAAAGAACTCTTCAGGTCTGATAATATCAAAGCAATAAGACTCAACTGTTCAGCTTTGAACAGTTTCACATGCTGGTTTAATTGCCCCTCATAAAGACAAAACACTGAATTATGGTATCATTTACTCATGTGAGAAAAGGCTGTTGATTTATGTTCTTCTAAGGTTGCGAACATTCTCATGAGGATTTAAACCTCTTTCCAGTCACTTTTCTTTTCCAATGGGCCTTCTTATTTTCAGCAATTGGTGAATAAGAAGAAAGCAAGTAATTGATTGGAATGCTTTAATTATCCAGGAACCAGTGCTGTATTAACCAATTAAACTAACAGTACGCGATATATTCCACAATGGTTTCACACAGGTGCTTTGTCTGTTTGACCTGGGAACCTGCCAAAATAGTTTATTTGAAGTGCAATCTCCCTGCCAAAGCATAGAGACTCCTAGGTCCTAACTCACCAAGCATGGTACGCAACCCAGTTTATATAGGAGACTACTTAATAGATTATTGATCGCTGCAGAGAAATAAATAGATGAACTGGAATTAAGAAAACCTCTTTAATCTAATGCATAGATTAAGATGCCTTTGCCTTCTCTTAGTAAGAATAATTGTTCATTCTTAAGCAATTATTTTATTAGATGCTAGAGAAATGTGGTTTTAAATGTGAATATAATTTAATTATCAGATTGAGACTGACAGACATTGTGATTATTTTTTTTTAGTATCATGTAAGTAAATAACACTTCAATTTATGAACAGGCTATCTCGACTACAAAATAACTCATAAATTTGGGAGCTTTGACCCAGTGAAACTGCCCTTCCAGCCACAGCCCCTCTGGCTGACACACGAGCACCTCAGGGGGTCTCTCAGGCCCGCGGGTGCCCTTGCAGGGTGGATGCAGCAGTGGCCACAGCGCACGGTGCCAGATGGAGACACAGACTCATAAATGAGCTGATGGACGGTGCTGGGAGTGAACTACACTGCATGGTCCGGCGAATACAGTGACCTCGAGAAAAACAGCGCATTCTCAAAGATCAGGTACAACCAGGCAATGGAGCTGACCCCTAAGAAAACTAGAAGGAAAAAACCTGTGAGTACTGGGAATCACTGTCAGTCTTTGACATTAGCTGTCAGACAGAAATGAAACTTTTTTTAATGAAAGGTAAGAATAACATTTTTAAAACTACTTAAGGAAAGGACTACTCAGTTTTTCTAATGAAGAAAGGAACTATCAGTTTAGTATATTTATTAGATTTATAATCTGTTTTAGTCTTACTGTATCTGATAGACCAAATATATCCTATATACACATACAACGTTACAGGAGAGAAAAATCACATGCTGTAATATCTACAAAGCAAAGGTGGCAAGGAGAGGTAAATGAGTCACACAGATGCTCGGTTTGGGCCTGCAAATCTAGAGCCACGAGCAAATGAACTCGTACTACGTTCTGGGAACCACCAAAAGAACCATTTCAAACGGCATGGGCTAACGAACATGGACACAAAAGCTTTTGGAGTACTGAAAAATAGAACACCTTGTTATTTGTTCTGGATCTTTTTTATTTAAGAACTTCTCTGGCTGATTCTAGAGTAACTAAAATGAGTGGTCGAGATCTAATTCCAGGTACGCAGCCATTCCGGTTTTTATTTTTCTTCCCAGGGAAGCTGCACACAAATGCAGGCCATGGCAGGGCACCACGCAGCTCCTGGTTCTGCAGCACCAGGGCAGGAGGTTTTCAGTTTGGAGAACTCACACCTGCTCACAACACTGACAACCAAGTCTGGTCTGAAAGCAGTGAATTGCCATGAAGTTGAGCTGAAAAACTTGCTATTTGCGGTGTATCTCACAAGAACCAGTAGTATTCGGGCTAACAAAGAGAATGCATGTGATCTGTTCTCCAAAGGGAAGAAGGAAACAGCAGGGAAGAGTGAGTTACCATTTCTTGTTCTGCTGATGACATATCCATCATTCAGCTAAAATACGAGTTCCACTCACAAAAATGAGATTCTCGCATGGAGAAATTTTCCATGTAAGTTTCTGATTCAAGCCAAGATACTTCACTGTAGTCAAGACTACCTAAGACTACAACATTACAAGTTCATCTTTTAAATCTCAGGTTCCATTAGAAGAGACTATTCCTCCAGATACAAATACACAGTAGGGATTCAGCTTGAATGCAGAGAACATGACGTGTATTCAAGAAGTTGATCATTACATTTTAAGCTGAAATCGGCAGAGTTTGCTAGATCGATCCTTAATTTGATCCTTGCTTCCAAGGGAGCTTTGCAAACTGAAAATTTCCTTCATGTTTAAAATGGGCAATTTCAAATTAATTTCATTCCTTCAATTAACAAGTACCATGTAAAAAGTATTCAAGTGACAGAAATGTTGCTTAGCAAGAAAAAAACCCCAACTCATTTCTTCGATGCATCTGTGCAACCTTATTATATTTGACTTGCAATATTAAAGTGTTGACAAACACTACCACCACATTGCAATAAATAATTGAGCCATTTTTACCACATGTGTTGACTGTGGAGCTCAGCGACGCAGCTCCCGTGGAAAGGCCACCTTTCGATACTGCTGATGCTACAGACGGCGTAGAAGACACTGGAGTGGAAGCAGCTGCAGTAGAGGAGACCGACGATGACGTTAACCGCTCTCCAGACTCCATATCTGCAAGAGGAAAGACAAATGTCTGTTTTCTATGGCAGGAAATGAAATCACAAGGGGACTACGGGAGCTGACCATGTCTCAGGAGCTGCACTTGGCTCTTGAGAGGTTCCTCCAGACCTTGATGCGAGATGTGCCTCAGGTGAGCTGCACTCAGCCATCAGGGGAATGCAGCACAACACAGCAGGGAGGGGATGGGCACTGCTGCTGAGAGCCACTCAAGTTTAGCCTGGGATGCCAACAGCCTCACCCGGACCACCCCAAAGCTCCCCTGCAGCTCCGAGTGGCACCTTCGGCCCTCACCTGAGCAGGCCCATAGCTCTGCAGCCTGCTCTGTGCCCACGCCTCCTGGCCAGGTCCCGTGCCCAGCGTCACGGCCTCTCTCCAGGCCTGCACCAGCTCCCACCTCCTGCAACTCCAGACCGGGCCACGGGATGGGCCTGGGCCTGACAGGCCCCTCGGCTCTGCTGGGCCCTGTGCCCCACACAGCCTTCAGACCCCACGGGGCTGCGCCTGTGTCACCCCTGGCTGCCGCCTCCTACCTCGCAGCACAGCCCTGCTCCTGCTGCTCCCTGGCAGACCTGGCTGTAACGAACCTGCAATGCATGTAGAAAAGTCTGCATCCAGTCTCTTAGCTTAGCGAGACACCCAGCAATTACGATGAGACAGGACAAATACCGGAAGTCCTGCAATTGTTGACTTTTTTTTCCTGGTGAGCTCTTCATATAAAATAAGGCATTTTTATTTGTGCCACAAATTGCTTAAATCTAAAGTTACCAGGCTTATTTCAATAAGTAAGCATGTGTATTTAAAGAACAACACACAGTAAAATTATTATTAAAAATACTACTTTATGAGAAGTGGTTTCTCAAATACTTGAAAAATGCAGCCAAGTAAATGATATCTAAGATAGCAGTGGCAGAATCAAAAGACTCTTATCTGAGTCAGTCCACCAGAACTGCAGCGGATGGTGACTCGGGAGCAGAGAATGAACATGGCAGGGAAGAAAACTTTCCAGAGTCCCTTTATTGTCACAAAAACCACAACACCGAGCACAGTTAACATCTAACAGGGTCTCACACCTATCGCTGCAAACACCCGCTTCACCCATACAGAAGAAAATTAAATTCCTTCTGCAAATACAGAAAAAATCAACTACTTGCACTGACATGGTACAAAACAGTACCTACCTCTGCACAGAACATGAGGGCTATGAACTTTGTCTTCAGAACAATAGTAGAAATCACAGAAACTATTTCTTTCCTTCAGAGAATCTAGCAATGCAAAATATTATTAAACATTTTGCATTTTTAATTCAGAACTCCTAAATACAGGCTTTTCTCCAATTAATCATTTTCTATCCACAGTTAAAGAATACCTCATTGATTTTCAGTCATCTGTGAATACAATTCAGCTAAACTGCTACTTAGTGAGAGTAGACCACTGAAAAATGCTGTACATACTGTATACTTTAAATGTTAGATTATGCCCGTTATTTTTAACAATTATTCCTAAGGATAATAATTAATAGAAATCCCATTCATAAGGGATTAAGATTAAAGACTGTATCTACAGATCTAAGGCTGAAGCACTGGCAGAGATACATTGTTTTGCGAGTCCTTGCACATGCTTTGCTTCATGCTACAAAAAATGAACATCTTTAGTATATAGAGACCAATAAATAGACGTAAATGAATACAACAAAGTACTTTGTTAGACACTATGAATGACTGAACTCAGCTGAGGCCAGCAGGCAGGTTTTGTACAAACACTTAGGGTCTTGTTGTATTTTGGTATTTACTGTTTAAGTGTGGCCACAGTGAATTTACCATATGGATGGATGGTGTAAGGAAACCAGAAACACAGCATCGTGGTGTTATTACAGTAACCACCTGTAGAAGGGAGGGCATTCCTAAGCTTTAATGCACCGCATTCAAAACTCAGGACTGAAACTTTGCATTTCACTTATCTCTCCTGTCAAAAACATCCACAATTATCCAATTTCTGAAAAAAAACTGCTGTCATGTTAAGTGTAATAATACAGCACTAAAGTAAGTCTTTACTGTCTAATGTATTTTATAAATAAGCACAGTCAAGAACCACCTATAAGCAATCTGCATCTGTGTCATAAATGGGAAGATATCCTTGCTAAATCAGTACTTTTTAATACAGAAAGGTAAATGCAGCTACACTCATAAGCCATCTGTGTGAAGCGGTAATTCAGCACAAGCAGAGTAATGAACTGCCCTCCTAAGGCCACCTCCTTCCCCCCTCTCCCACTCCTTTGGTTTCAGTTTGCAGGGGCTGGGGTGTTTTTGGGGTGGGTTGCATTTCCAAGCTTTAATTCAGCTGCTTGTTTGAATTCATCAATAGAAAACTGGAATATTGCCATTCCTCCATTATTTCGAACTGGAGAAATTACATTATTTTCCTACAGACATACATACTTTTGCTTTCAAACTAAGTCAACCCTTAATTACGCTTAGTTAGTTTATTACTCTAACCACAGCAGATGGCTGACTCCAAAAGAGATAATCCCCTAAACAGTCATTAGTCAGGATCAGCAATAATTACACTGTAGACCTAATGCGTTCTGTGACTAAAAAAGCCCATACCAGTTTCAGCTGATCCATATTCTCTTTAACCTCGAGTATAAACAAGACATTTGTTCCATTTCAGAGTATTTTGCCTGTCAAACCTGATGAACATTTACGACTGCTTTTTAAGCTCTCGTATTTGTAAAAGTGAAACTGAGTACATCAAACTAGAAAAAGAAACCCTGACGGTTTTTATTGTCCATGTGTAGTGATTTGTGTCAATTCCTCCCAATGCTTTGCCTGAAACTGCTCTTATTTTCCCAGAATTTTCCACAGTGAATAATAATCATGAAGGCAACTGAACCCAATGAAACCAGAAAGCAAACTCTCATTAAAAAGGAACAAAGAAGGGAAGTTTGTGCAGCTTTACACAAGGAAAATGTCATCTTTTCAGGGGAAAAAAAGAATAAAAAAGGAAAAAATACTAATGTTTAATAAAAATAAGAGCACTGAAAATAGCTAAAGATTTACTGAATGAAGGAACATATTTTACTTTTAACAAGGTGAAATTTCTTTCAACTAAATTACCTATCAATTCCATGTTCAAAACCTTTGCTGAAATGTATACCAACATGGGAAAAAATATATCCTCACTCCTAAACAGGTATTAACCAAAATCCCTCCACAGGATATTACCTGGATATAACAGCATCTGGTCACTGTTACTCGGGATGCGTGAATGCTATCAAGTGGGTCTTGAAAATATTTGAGCAGGAGACTTGCCTCCAACTTCCAGCCTAACCTCTACACTCCCATGGATTCTTCACTATTTACACTGTGTCCATGGGCTCTAACACTGAAGATCTTTTGGCTGCTGAGGGAGGCACAGGGTCTCTCAGAACAGACACAAACCAGGTTCATCTCATGAAGTCAAATTTCACAACTACTAATCTCCTAAGCAAGGCAGAGCGGCTAGGTGCAGCGAACGGGTGGCCCAGCAGGCCAGGGCACCCCTGGGTTCTGCACCACCACATCACAATGACCACAGAACCACAGAGCGGGTGTGCAAGCAGTGGGGTGCCAAAACACACACAGAAAACCAAGTACCCTGACCAACACCTCCCTAGGAGGGTGCGTGGTGCCCCCAGGAACGGGAGCAGCTCCCTACAGACAAACTGCGGGCAGCAGGGACACTCCCTGCTCCAGTGACAAGGCCTGGCCACAGACCTTCCCACTCGAGCCTACTGCAGCTACAGTGCTTTAGACAGCTGAGGGGTTTAAACTCCAATAAAAAGGTCAATATAATGAATGAGATTCACTTAAAATGTCTCGAATGCAGCACAAGCCTTAAAGGCCAGGTTAAGTGCTAAATAATCCAAGTTTTGCAGAACTTCGCTGTAACAGTGGAATGGGACCTGGGGGTGTTGGCAGATGTTGCTCAGGATGTTCATGAGCCAGCAATGTGCCCTTGAGCCAAGAAGGCCAACACCATCCTGCGGTGGATGAGAAGGGGTGGTTGTAGGGCAGAGAGGTTCTCCTGCCCCTCTGCTCTGCCCTGCTCACACCACAGCTGCAATCTTGTGTCCAGTGCTGGGCCCTCAGCTCCAGAAGGACAGGAACTGCTTGAAAGAGTCCAGCAGGGCCACAGAGATGCTGGAGGGAGTGGAGCATCTCCTGCTGAGGAGCAGCTGAGGGAGCTGGGGCTCTTGAGCTTGGAGCAGAGGAGACTGAGGGGTGCCCTCATTCCTGGGGATCCATTGGGAAAGGGCAGTGTCAGGAGGAAGGAGCCAGGCTCTGCTCTGGGATGTTCAATGCCAGGACAAGGGGCAATGGTCCCAAGCTGGAGCACAGGAGGTTCAAGCTGAAGAGGAGGCCAAAGTTTGTGAGTGTGAGGGTTCTGGAGCATGGCCCAGGCTGCCCAGAGAGGTTGTGGAGTCTCCTTGTGTGGAGACACCCAAAGCCCTGGCCATGTTCCTGTGTGACTGCTCTGGTGCTCCTGCTCTGGGTGACCTCCAGAGGGCCCTTCCTACCTCAACCGTGCTGTGAGTCTGTGATCCTGTCACTTCCAGTAAGTTATTCTAAGCACTTTACATTAAACTCTCTAGGGAAAAAGCCACCACAATAAAACTTGGATTTAGTAAATCAACAGCAAGACTGGCTCGTGTCTCACACCTATCACACCAACCACAGACACTCCTGTGTATTGCTGTCGTCACTGTGTGACACGCAGGGCACATTCCTGCAGGATGCTCTTTCTAGAGTCAGGCCAGATTCCACCAGAGGTACAACTCACTGCTTATTGCATCAGAATCCATGGCAGTGAAAATGTTCATAAAATCACAAATATATCCCATCACAACTCCACAAATGTTTATCAGTCTTTGCCCACATAAGGTGACTTACTAAAAGCCACTTAAGAGCAGACCCAAGTCTTAAGGTTGGTATAACTGAGTCAGGACTGGCCTGGCAAAAATGGAAACAAGGAAGGGACTCAGTTGCCGTTCTACTATTTGGTAAAATGCAATGGCCCTTTTAAACAGGCTTGGGATAAAATACGACATTAAAAAAAGCATCTGTTTTAACGTCACCTGACAAGATAAACACATCATTAAATGATACACACAAATTAAGTTGCAACTCAAAATCTTATTTTCTCCTATTTTACATGTAATTGTGTTATTTTTAGTTAGAAATAAACCTCACTTCAAATAATTGTGCATCCACACATTTCACAATCTTCACGATTGCAGCAAAGAAAGAACAGCTCTGATGGCAGAGGGCACTGGAACTCGGCTGCTCTACACTGCATGGGTGCATGCAGGTCAGGATCAACCACAAACCTCTGCGATCCTCGCTTCTGCATAAACCACACATAAATATGGTAAAGTATGATAAAATATATTCCTCAAAGCTGCATAGTGCTGCACAAAAAATACAATCTATCCAATCTGTAAGGAGACAATGTTGAAGCAACCCAAGTCTACTTAAACCAAGCATTTCAGTCCCAGAATATCAACTAAGAGTCTGTTTTAAATAAATAAATAGAGGCAAATCTACCTGTATTATTTGTTACTCTGTATGAGGTTTTCAACTTTATACATGTATGTTCAGCAGTCACCACTTTTATTTCAAATAAGCACCCCTTCACCTCCTGTTATTTTCACTTCTGCGTTGGGTTAGGACAGCAAAGCTGACACCAGCACCCCCAAAACACAGAAGCCTCATCCCCTACTTTTGTGGTTCTCTATCCTGTTCTCCTATGCGCCTCTCTAGGCTAAACAACTGGACTTCTTTAGGTTATTTTCCTGAAAATCACCCGGTCATCTTCCCTGCTCGTATCCAAAACTTCATATCTGTAACAAGTATTCCTGCATGTGATACCCAGTGATACACTCGGTATTATTTTTCTTACCAGTTATTACACATTCACTTACTTGCTGATGTCTATCACGCTAATGTTTTCATTCAAATATGCACTACTTATGCACAAAATACCTAGATATTCCACAGAGATTAAGAAATGCATTTGGAGCTCACACAAATATGAATGCACATTTATATTATTACCATTTTCCTCACCTACCATGAAGGGACAACACAAATCAGCGTTGGTTTAGAAATTAAGGTAGCAGTGACGTGCGGCTGCGCAGCCTCTTTCAACACCTTCTCAAGCAGGTCTTTAAACTTGAGTGCCAAAATAATACCTCTGACACACAGAACTGCTCTGACTGGACTTCAGCGGAAAGGAGGAGGAACCGAGTGTCTGAAAGCCCCTGAAGCACACAACTGCACTAAAACCAGGTGGGTGAAATGAAAAACCTCACTTTTTAATTGTCTGTCTCAAATTCTCACCATCGCAGCTTTAAAGACATCAGACACTAAAAGACAGATATCCTGCACCAGCAGCTCTGGGCCTGGCACGGCTGAACACCCAAACTGCATTAATTGGTCATCCTGTGCTTTAACAGCAAACAGCAAACCAAACTCCTCTGCCACTGCTTTCTCTTCAAGTATCCAATAAAATCACGGTTCAGTAACAATAAGGGAAGAACACTGCCTGGCAGTAAATGTCTTGTTTCAGCCGAGGTGTTCATTTTCCACAGGATACGGCAGGCCAGCAGTGGTAAAACAGCTCAGTTGTCTGAATGGCAAAAGCACCGATTTTTTTTTTTCCCCCCAGCAAAACAAGCCAGTTCAAGAGGGCCATATACTAGGTTAAGACGTGGACCTTTTACTGAATTAACACTATTTTGAAGTAACTGTAATGACACTACCTCCTTTTCTAACCTGCCTGAAATCTTGGATCATTCAGGTGCTACAAAGCTCTTAAGAAAAGCTGGATTTGGCTTTTCAAGCTCCTCTCTGTAGACACAGCATCCAGAATCACTTCAAGGTACTGGTGTCCCCTGGCTGAATTACCGCTGCTGTAATAATGTTCTGTGTGTAAAGGAAAAGGTGAATAATAACTGAAATAACTGAGAACAGAATAAGCTATAGAAAGTTTGGCGTCATTTCACTGAAGTGCCTGTGACACTAACACGTCCTGAAATTGCCTCCACCTCCAGCCTATATAGATGCCTAACAAAAAACATTTATCTTCCCTCTGTATTCTAATTTTTCCTCAGAGAAAAGTCTTGTCCCTTCAGTGAAGAAAGCCCAAATACAATTTATTCTGTGAGAACCAGGTCAGAAATGTTCTTTCTGCCCAAGACACCATTCACTCAGTTAAATGAGAACCAGTATCACAGTTTTAAGTGACCCAGTCATTCATGGGGTGATTCTGACAAGTTTTTTCAAGACTAATGACACAGGAGTGTCCTGCAGTCAACATTTTTTAGCTTAGTAAACAGCACCACTGAGAATGGTAAGAGGAAAAGAGCATAATTGACTTCTATTACCACATAACAGTAGCTCATACACCAGGGGTTTAGGACAGCACTTCCTAATATTTTTAATGGTAATATCTAGATATATGCCACTTGGTAACATATCTACCTCCTAATTTAGTTCTCCTTATCTCTCTCTGCAAAGAAGGAAGAAAAAGAGAAAACAGCAGTGTGAAAAACGAAAGTTACATTTCAGTTGAGCATGAAGAATAATTTCTTGCCCACAGTTACATATTGTAAGTAATAGTGAAACAAACACTAATTACAAAACAATCTCTTTTAAAATGAAACTGAAAACAGGAGAAAGAGTCACATACGTGACGTGGCTCCACAAACAAACCACAGCTTTCTGACCTTGCCTGCGACAGCGCAGCAAACGGGGCAGCCGAGAGCAGAGCAGCCGCTGCAGCAGGCGACCATGCTGCTCCCTCAGGGAATTTGGCGGGAAATGTCTGCAGGAGCCGCCCTGGAAGAACTGCTGCTGACAGTGATGGCCGGCACCAGGAGCCCTTTCCTGCTGTCCCCTGCAACGGTCAGGGTCTGCCAGCCGCCCAAAGGACTGCCATCAGCCAGCGCTGGAGATACGGCTACCGCTGAGGCAGGGCCGCAGCAGAGCTCACAGGGGTGCAAGCAAAGGCCCAAGGCCCCGCCGAGGCCATGGGTGGCCTGCGGCCATGACCACAGGGCCTGAGCTGCCGTTGGTACCTCAGAGGCCTCAGCCCATCACAGTCTCTGCTGCACTTGCTCAGCTCGGTATCAATAGATTTGATTTATCAAGATGAAGCAAACTTGAATAAGAAATGACAGTAGGAAAGATTATTAATAGCTGTTTTGTATCTGGCAAGATAAACAGCTTGGGGGGGGAGGGGGGAAAAAAAAAAGGAAAAATAAAAGGTTCCAACATTTTGTTCTGGTTTACTTCACCCGACGATATTAATGGAGTAAAACAGCAGCTGCCCAAGAACTGGGACATTAAAGCAACCACTCTTCTTTCAATAAAGCACTTCCAATTAAACCTGAATATCTTAGAAAAATAAGCTATTTTAAAATAAATACAGAATTGACTCACTGAAGTCTTTACACATAATTCTACATATTACTGACCCTTGACTGAAAGGTGTTTAATTTATAAATGTGAGCTGAAACAAGTATTTAAGATAGCTATCTAGCATAAGTGATCTACTGAACTGGTGTTCTTCTATTTTTCAATTCTTACTTTGCTCTCAATGTGTTTATAAAGTTGTGTGCACGGCACACAACAGTCTATTACCTAAACAAAAAGTTTAAATTAATGTCCAGTGAAAACATCAACATTTTACCTTATTATTCTCAAGCAAATGGAGTTCAAATAATGGGTCATTTAAGTGCACCTTCAAGACAGTAAGCTTAGACTTCTTGTCATGAGCTCTGAAAGTCTACTGACAAATGATAACACTGGTATTTCACATTTGTACTTCATACAAATTCCTGTCCTCGTGGCTGTCATTAGTACTGTATACAACGTTTTCCACTGGCTGCTCTATGACCAAAAAAACAGCACCAAGACAAAAACTTCACCTTTTAGACCAACACTGCAAAAGAGGGGGTGGTGCCAGGAGGTGGGTGAGGGACCAGGCAGTACATTCTCAAATATATCACTTTGATTAAACATAAGAGTCAAGTCTGAAACAAAAAATACTGACTCTTCTCAGATTTTTTGAAGTCCTAGGATTGCAAGAAACTTCCAGCTCAGCTATATTGAAATAAATTCTCTCAACAACTGTGTATTAGCACAAAATCAACATGATAAAAGACAGAAAAGCAATCTATGCAGACTGTTTTCCAAACCAACATAATGGCTCTACTCTGAAATCAACTGTTTATGTACACAGCTCTCAACATGAACTTTCTTCAGTGTTATGAAATGGCATTTATTATTAAAGAGCCAACAACAGGACAGCAGTTCTGCTCAGCAGCTGAGTACTCCTGGCCATTCTATGATCCGTCTGCAGTTTTTCAACCCACTTCTGTATTCTTAAAGCACCCGGTGTGTTCCCACTCAGTCAGGACAACACGGCTCAGACACAGGAACGGTTCCTGTATTTTCCTGTCGTTCCACTCACGTCCTTCCCTGGAAACCCAGGATCAGCTGCAGAAGGAAGCGCTGGTGCTGCACCACTCCTTCATTGGCATCTGCCCTCATTCCAAAGCACCTTTCTTAGGTTATTTGTACACTGCTTCTTCCACTTCTAAGGGATCATGATATTTTTTAAATTGAGGCATTTAAGCAAAACAAAACAAGAAAACACCACAAAAAGTGTCCACTGAAGTTTACCCAAGAACTAACTAGAAGGAATACTAATGTGGTTCTTAAGATACAGAGGAATAGAAGCAAGCCTCAACAGAAGCCATGGCAGCTATTAAAATGTCAGAAGACCATCCTTGCTGACTCCATTCACAGTATTATTCTTACAAACCAAGCAGATGCAAATCTGACACCTCGATGTTATTTACACACTTGAAGGAAGTGGTTAGACATAAAAAACCTGACAGATTGCATTTTTATTTCCACATACTGAAGAGAAGGAAGATAATAAACCATCCACATTTCCATCTACAAAAACAAAAGTATGTGTCGGAATACAGATTGAGGTTTCAGGCTTCTAATAAAGCCACATGCTAAACATTACATTTTCCCACACTGGTAAAGAAGACTCATTAAAATACAAGAGTCCATTTTAGCTGCATCAGGTGCTGTTTCTTCGTGAAGCTTGGTAACAATTTAAAGATTAACAAGAATGAACAGCATTCCCACAAACCACTCTTTCAGAATTCAAAAACGCTGTGAACGTCCATTGCAGTCATAGTTAATTACAGGTAAAACTGCACCTCTTTTTTGCAGGGTGGGGAGAAGGAAGCCCAAGCGGCCACAACTCCTGCCCCACAGCATTTGCTTCATAGGGATGGCAACAAAAACTGCACAGAGGTGGTCGATGGCTGTATCTGGACCAGGACCTGTCCCTCTCTGAGGTGGCCGATGGCTGTGTCCTGGACCAGGACCTGCCCCTCTCTGAGGTGGCCGATGGCTGTACCAGGACCAGGAGCCGTCCCTCTCTTAGGTGGCCAATGGCTGTGTCCTGGACCAGGACCTCCTCTTCTCCATGCAAAAGTGCAGCCATGGCCCTCCCCTGCGGCTGCCCCACACCTCCCTCTCCCCCGGGACACAGACATGACCCAAGAGCAGCTCCTGAGCTGTGGTCCCACCGGTCCCATCCCCTCCAGCTCTGCCAGGCTGAACTGATGCTCTGAGCCCTCCAGCTTAGCCATGAGGCCCAAGGTCGAGCTCAGGAGCCTTCACAGAGACAGAGTATGAAGAAAGATCAAAAATAGCGAGGGAAATGTTTTCAAAACACACCAGGACACCAGGTGAAGCTGACCATGTGTACAAGAAGCCACCTCGGCAGCGAGGGACTGCAAACCTGCTGAAGAAAACATGCTGCGTTGTGGTGGCACCCAAATCAGGACATTTCTTACGCTGTCAGTATTAAGCATTATTCTAACTTATTCAGAACACACAATTTTATATTATTTTTTTTCTAGTAACAGGAGCAATTCAGTATTTTGTTAAAAAATTAATGGACTCCTGTTTTTTAATTGGATCAGTACAGAACAGTTCTCCAGGTCTCAAACTGAGCAGCCGGTGTGGAGGGGCTCTGAGGGAGGCAGCACGATGAGAAACCTCGGGCTGTCCCATGAAACCTTTACTTGGAGTTAATGCTCTCAACACATTGGGAATGCTACGGGCACTCATTCCTCAGAGAGGCTCCCAATACACAAGTATTTTGAGAAAACAGAGCAAGTCAACAGTTTCAAATACCAGGTCTTTGCGACCACTTGAGAAGCCCTTTAACAAACCAATGTAGGCTGAATCCCACTCTTCCCCATGGCATTTTTCCTGCCCTGTTCCCCTCAGAACAGACCCATAGCCACTCTACCATCAACACCCTTTTCTTCATGCACAACTACCCATGAGAACCAATACCTCAAGTATCTCCAAAAAACCTGTCTACCCTTGTCTCTGTTCCTCACCTACTTATCTTTCTCATAGATTTCTTGTCTATGATATCTACTTTACAAGTCCTTTAATAATGGCTATTTAACTGGAAAATGTATCTTCTCTTAAATACCTATTATGAAAATATTATTTCTTTTAACTTGAATCATATTTTTATCCAGATTTCATTTTTGGTTCCAGTATCTGCTACTAAATGAAACTGTAGATAATTTTATTTCCAGAGTAAGACACAGTAATAGAAAAAGGGCTGAAAAGCAACAATGATTTTGGTTAGGAATTCACTACAGGGTTTTTTTCATACTCTGCTTTGAAAAGAGGAAAAAAAAAAAAAGAAGGGGAAAAAAAAGGAGAAGTCTTTGGTTCGGTGAGTTTATATTGGAATGGCAAAATGTGACTTAGCACCTTTCTAAACTTTCACAAAATAACCAAGCACACGCATTGGTATTATCCGGTATAGAACTTCAGTAACATTTACAACAGCGTTATTTCAAACTCTATGTCACTTATATCAGCACAAGAGAAGACCAACCTTTAAAAAACTAAAATTGTAGACCCATTTGACAGAGCAAAGCAAGACCAAAAACACACAGCAAGCATCACTGTACAGCATTAAACTGTTAGACTGACTGAAGCAAACCAAACTGGACCTGAGCACCGGGTGATGGCTGTCACACCCCCGGTCACACTGAGAAACACACACAGAAACAGCTCATTTCCTACACATATGAGAAGGGCTGACAAAAAGGCTGTTTTATTTGAAAACTAGGTTCATGTTAGACATGAAACAGCTCTGCAAGTGATACAAATAGGCTATGAGATACCAATACTTCAGAACGAGCTAACAAACATGCATTTTGTGTCACTGGATTTGTCCAGTGAGTATTCATCAGAATTCTTCATAAAGTTAATACTAGTAGTCTAACACCTAAATACTTAATGTTTTTTTAAACTCTCATGCAAATCAGATAGATTTGCTCATCACTCCTACCAGATAAGCATTACCAAAAAGCAGTAGTTGAAAAAGCCGTCTTAAAATACTGAAAAATTGGAAGTTGCAGCTCTGCACATCCTCTCTGCTCTCTGTAAACACCTCTGAGCACGCACGCACACCACACCGAGCGCTTACTGAGGATGATCACCAGGACGTAGCCATTATCCGCCGCTCCGGAGCGGTGACAGCTCTCCACAACAACAGCCGTGCCTTTGGCGCTGCTCTGGGGGTTTTTGGGCAAGCAGGAGGACGACGACGAGGGGCTATCGCGCCCCTGTCTCGGGAGCCCGGGGGTCGCCAGACGCCGACAGACAAAAGCTGCTCCGAACACGAAATTCAAGCGAGCGCCTCTGAAACCGTGTGAGAAGCAGCAACTAAAATCCAGCACAACCTCCCTCTGTGCTCCACACAAAACATGGCTGTCTTATTCGAGATTAGCAATTATTGTAATGAGATCCTGTCGGAGGGGGTCAAACAGCACTTCCTGCAGTTTACACATCTTGATTTCCTGGTAAACAACCCGGGAAGCAGGTGGAGCACTCGGAGCAGCAGCAGCTCCCGCACGAGGGAGTGCAACATCTCTGCATCTCAGGGACAGGAGCCAAGGTGGCAGAAAACGTGAAATAACCGAACCATGAAGGAAATGTTTTCCACAACATCACAGAGGCATCAGTAATACACACTGTTGTTTGGGTTTTTTTAAGCCAAATCCAAGTAAAACATTTTATTTTAAATTATGCTTATGTACACACAACTCCCCCCCCATAAAACTGCTTACAAAGTTGTTTTGGTATGAGAAAGTGCAGTGAAGTGATCACCTGAATCAACTCTGGAAAGTCCTGAAACAGAGAAAAATAAACGCTAATCACTATTCAGAATTTAAGCACCAATTGCCTAAAAAGCACAGTTAAAAAGAAATCTAATAGCAATATTCAGGAATTATAAACATTAGCTTTCTGAACACAATTTTGAAAGAAAAAAATATTTATTTTTTCCCCTAAAACTGTCCTCATAAAATGAATTACATATGAACCAGACACACGGCAGTGATCCAATATGAAGAGTTATTGTTTCTACCTATAATCCTTCCAAAAATTAATTTCAACAGCTCCAGTGTAACGATCGTATTTTAACAGTGGAACTGAAGAGAGCCCCAGGCCACGTTGAAAACTAAAAGGAAAAACAAGCAAACAAAACACACACACACAACGCCCCCACACACCCGAAACACCCCCAAACTCCCCCTGCCAGGCAGAACAGGAGCGCGCTCCTCCCGCGCAAGGGGGCGCAGCGCCCGGCGCGCGGCTCAGGGCTCAACGCCGCCGACCCGCGGAGCTGCAGCCCGAGCCCAGCGCAGAGTCCCGGGACCGCCCGTGGGGAGGGAGGGGCGATCGGTCCCTCACTGCTCCCTCTGCAAACCCCGCAACACCAAACGAGGACCAGGGCATGCACCACAGTAACACACCGAGGGACAGGGCAACACAGAGGTTTCTAATAACGGTGTTATCAGTGCTCTGCAGGCACTTGTCACACTACGCTCAAGAAAGGAAAACAAAGGGAAAACCAAAGGAAAAAACTGAGACAGCACTACTGGACCGATCATGAAATGTGAACGGCTGTATCTGTACCAGCGATCCCTGCACCAAGGACGCAGCTTGTGCCATCTCGGCCTACCAAACAGGGTAAGAGATAGTGACAAGTTAACACATTAACATCTTTGCAACCAAAACTACATCCAAAGTAGGACTTCTGCAAGCTGTGCTTGTTATAGATTTAATTAGTACAGCCACAATTTCCTACTCAAACTCTCAGATGTAACTCATTCCCTTAAGTAAAACCACATCAGAACTTCAGCATTTCATCCGTCTGGTTTTCTGCTGTTACTCATCTAACAAAAGAGTGGTCTTGTCACACCATATACAGCGTTTCTGAAGGAAACAGTGAAAATCCAAACCATCAAATGAGAAAAGTCTTCTGCAAAGACAAGGAGTATCAGCAGAACTCTTGGCAATAGTCTTATAATGGTTTTAAAAGCAGTGCCTGTCATATTTAATCAGGTAAGTTGGGTACTGGTACCACTGCAAACGAGCTCTCACAGCAAGACTGAGACGACTGTGATCTGGAGTCTCAAATCTGGGAATTGTTCTTAATTCCAGAACCAGGCCCTACCCCAACAGCAGCACAGTAAAACCAGTGCAGCTGAACACACCGAACTGCACCCACTGCCTTGTGTGTCAGTCAAAAATGGCAATAATGATTCAGTACAACTGACCCTCTCAGGTACTGAAATACCGGTGTCCAACACTCCAGCTCCATGGAAAAATCACGTTTACAAACCAGGCCTACTACTACCACACCTACACTACCCCAGCTACATCTCAAATAGCATCGGCACCCACCCTCATAAGACGGCACAGCATCAACCTACGGAGTCAACTGGACAGGTACAGGGAGATTATTTACAAAAAGAGCATCAGTTTCTGTATCGCACATTCCAATGATAAATATGGGTCTAGAAAAATACATTCAATAAATTAAAAAACAAAAACATTTTTTAAATAATGCATATAGAGTAATAGTGAGTAAAATACTGAAGTGGCCTGTTACTGAGATTTTAAATATTCCCTAGGGGAATTAAATCTATGGTCATACAGTAAACACAAAATCCTGAAAACTTTACCTTTTTCTTCTTTTTGTAAAACATGAACAGCTTCTCGCAGAGCCTGGTGTGCTGATTCCTGCAAACTCCAAGAAGGAAAGCATCATACAACTACAGCATGAGAATTGTCTCAACACTGTATCAAAAAGCCAAGTATCAACCCCAAAAGAGATTTGAGCCCATCTAGACCTACCTGTGTCATTCAGATAGCTCTACTGCAAAAGAAGTTTGTCTTTAAACCTGCATGGTTTACCCCATGATAAAGAAATACCAAGGCAGTTGGGCCATGGATGCTGTGATGCTCACCTGGGAACACATCATCTCGCCAGCAAAGCACCCCCAGCTCCGTATTCTGCATCACACCACGACACTACCACCAGGTACAGCCCACAGCTCAGACAGCCAACACCCATGAGTACAAACACAACACCCAAACCCAGCACCGTCTGAATACAACTGGCACCAATGGTGTTGGAGTGTGTGAGCTCCCTGTAGTCACCTCTGTAGTGCACTAAATCAATACATGTATTTCCAAGTTTCACACTGCCTCCAGCAATTGTGCCTGAAATCCTTGGATGCTCCTGCACGAACAAAGGGAGAACTCATCCTTACAGGAAGAATTTTCTGCGGTGGACACCAGAAGTTCTCAATCACCTTTTTACTCAAGAAAAATTAACACAGGAATTAACTCCAACTGAACCACAAAAGTGTGGGAGGAGGAACACGACATGGGACGGACACATCAAACGAACAACTCTCCTCCTCATGGTCAGCCTGTGCCAAAATCTCCACCACCTTTTACTGCTGAGCCCCCTGCCTATGGCAGAGCACAGTCGCCCCACCGCTGTCCCTGCACGTCCCATCCTGACATAGTCCCCTGACCCCCACCCCATGGCAGATCACAGCCATTCCACTGCTGTCTCTGCATGTTCGATTCCTACAGCACCCACAAACCTCAGGACCACGTTCCGCACGGGTACTACTGCACAGAGACCGCTCCTGGGACCCACTGCCACGCTGCGTGACCCTGGACGCTGAGATGGTCTCCACATTTGAGAACGTTAAGGTGCAGCAAGAGACCGATTATCTCACTTCAGTGAGCTCCTCACCACCAAAACACCCTCAACCAACCCATATTTAAAACCCATCAGCCGATGGGAAGTGATCCCCACCCCTGTACTGGTCACAGCCCCCCAGAGCCGGGGAAGCGGCTCACTGTCCCCAGGGGAAGGGGAGGCAGCATCTTCTCTTGTTCTGCCTCCCCATTCTGGTCACACGCGGTGGTCGTACCACTCAGAACCTCATCCCAACAGGGCCTCTGGTGCTCCCTGAATGATCTACAAACACACAGATACCTCTCCAGTCAGTGCTGGGGCTAGGATGTGCAGCAGCCACAGTGCCAGACCAGCCGGTCCCAGCCCCGCTGAGCGTCCGCAGCGGAGCCCAGTGGGCAGCGCTGCTCAGCGTGAGGAGTGATGAGCACCCAAAACCCCATCCACCACAGCGTCCACACGGTGCTTCGTGCTGGCTCAGTACCTACAACTAACCACAAAGCCATCCAAATTCCCAAACTACCACGTGTTCAGTGCATTTCATACATTTGTTACTAAATTCCAATGCCACAAAGTTTATATATGCAATAAATTCTGACAGCGCATTGAAAAATAATTGAATTAAATTATTTCAGTGCATTTTAATTTGCCTGCATCAAAGCCTTCCTGTATATTCCTTCTCATGTGCAACACCGTGCTCACCAAAATGTCTTAACATGGCAGAAATGGCTGTTTTAACGAGAAACCTGGAAACAAAAGACACTGAAGCTCAGCAGTGTCCTACGGAAACCACTGTTCTATGCACCAAAACAGGACATTTCACCATAAAGTTGATGTATCTTACAATAAAGTTTTTAATAGAATATACTAAAAACACTGAAATACAAAGATTCGACTTTTATGAGATCTGAGATGGAGATGATGTTTGTTTCAATATTCTATATATGCTACTATCGGTCATTGTAAAAAGCATTGCAGAGACCGATACTGTTACAGTTAATTTTTTTTATTTATATATATATATATATATATAG
>NW_010193406.1:0-1688 GCF_000695765.1 Mesitornis unicolor
CTCCAGCCTGTCCAGATCTCGCTGGATGCAATACAATAATTAATAAAATTGTAACTGGAGGCAATAAATAAACAACTGAGATAAACATTTAAAGGATAAAATTACCCTCTGATAAGCTCTTTATGAATTCTTTGGTATTTGCTTACTCTTTTCTCCCCAAGGTTTTAATTTAATTAGAACAGTATTAACATACTCTCTGACTTGGATGTATGCTCCTTTTGTTACAATATGAGAAAGATACAAGCTTATAATGCCTTCTCTAATAATCATGGAAGATAGACACTGAAACTGTATTAGGCAACAAAGTGCCAGTTATTGTATTTAAAATTAAAATGTTAATGAAGAATTGACTGTTTAGTGCTAAGCTCCTTCCAGAACCTGCACATCACAGCTGACGTGATCCACACTCCAGTGAGATGCCTCAGCAAAGGTCTGATGCTGTGCTAGGTGTTGGTGTTGGATATCTCTGGAAGGCAGCAGGCATTAATGTGGTTGGGGAGTGTTAGTCTGAGGACTCAGATGGATGATGGTGAGACTAGTCCCTGAAGATTTGGAGGTTTGATGGCCTCTTCTAGTAGCTGAAGTTTCACCAGCTGCTTGCCAGTATTTTTGCTGGAAGTTGATACATAGGTATAGTTCTTGGACATGGATTTTTGGCATCCCAGCTACTCTGGAAGCTGCCAGCTGCTGTCACAAATATTCTTCTCTGTTACATGAAATGTTTTGACCAGCCAGTCCAGTTCCTCTTCAGGTAATACTACTTACCAAGCTTTCCTGCATAGGATCCTCGTAGACATTAGAGGATGAGGGTTGTGCTTCTGGCCTTGGGAACAACTGGGAGAAACCGAGATGAAGGAAAGCAAGCAGAGCATCGTTCTGAAGGTCTTTCCTCATGATGTGATAACCCGCAGAGAAGTGAAAGCCATGGTTTGCTCAGGGTGTTCTAGTTGTCATCTTATCTATGCCCTGAACTTTGCCTCATGACAGTGCTTTGTGACTTCAGGAATTATGTTCTAGGTTTCTGATGAAACCCTGCAATATCTTAAGGCTGAAGCAGAAAAACTGGTAATAGTTTTGAAGTGACTAAAAAGGTCCCTGTGTGTTAACCTCATGTATTTCACAACAGAATACAGATGGGGACAGGGAGTTAATTTTTGGGTTTTATTGGTTTGGGATATCTGGTTTTGTTAATATCAGTACAGTTTTGTACTCTGTACATAATAGCAGAGAGACAGGGTGGAATTTTAACCTCTGGAAGCCAAAAATAGAACCGGTGTTGCTCTTTTTTCATGTTTTTGTTAACAGCCAGAGTAAATAGGAAATTATATATTTGTACTGCTTTTCCTGTATGAGCAATCTCTTTTCTGTGCCTGTGCTTTGCCTTTCTTTTTTTTCTTTTTCATATAATTGATCTTTGTTTACTCCTTCTTTGGACAACTATAAGGTGGTTTTAAGGCACTAATCTGAAATGCATCCCATTTCCATTTAATAGAGACAAAAATAGCAGTGGAAATTTTTTCACTTCCTTTCCTTTCGTCTGTCATGACAGGGGAGAGAGGAAAAGTTACTGAGTCAGGAAATTATTAAGCTTTGTAGTAGTTTCCTTGGGAAGACACTGGGAACTTTCAGATGCTCTAAACCATACTGAACTGATAATTTGCTGTCATGGTTTAGGCCCAGTGCGTAAC
>NW_010193406.1:1704-37598 GCF_000695765.1 Mesitornis unicolor
AAAAGGGGGCTAGTCAAAATAAGGACTGGGAAGGCTTCTCACCACTTACATGCTCACGGGCAAAGACTCATCATAGGGACAAGAAACCAAACAATTTTAATTTGTCACCAACAGCATCAGAGTAGAACAGTGAGAGGTACAACCAGATCTTAAAGCCAAACACCTTCCTGGGCTCAGCTTTGTTCCCGGTTTCTTCACCTCTCCCCCTTTGCGCCGGGGCACCTGGGGGTTGGGAGTGGGGGTTTCAGTCAGTTCCTCCCATGTGGTCTCTACAGCTCCTTCTTCCGGTCCAGAGGGGAAGGGGAGGACTACTTCCTGCCTCCCCCTGCTTCCACGTGGCACCCTTTCCACAGGAGAGAAAGTCCTCAAAAGTCCAATATGGGTCTGCCCACAGCTGCAGTTTCCCTCACACACAAACTGCTCCAGCACACACTGCCGGGAGTCACGGCTTCTTCAGGGGCAGCCACCTGCTCATGTGGCTCTGCCCCACCAGTGAACTCTACAGGCTGCAGGCCAGTTTTCTTTAGGAGCAGCCACCTGCTAATGTGGCCCTGCCCTGCTGGTTGCAGGGGGTCGACCTGGCTCTTGCTACAGGTTGCAAGGGTAAAGCTCGGCTCTGTGCTCTTCCCATCCCCCCTCTCATTTCTTTCCTTCAACTGACCTTTGGTGTTTTTTTGATGTTCTCCTCAGGCCCCACTCCTTTCTCCACTGCAGGTCTCTTCTGATGGTTCTGAAGAGTTCCCAGCTCTCTCTTTCGGGCTGGAGCAGCAGTGGGGTTTAAGCTTAAGTTGGGGCAGGGCCACCTGCATTTGGCGTGGGCTGGTTGGGGCCGGTGGCCGAGATGGAGCGAGAGCACGTGCTCTGCACCCACCGCCCCCGCCCCATGCTGCAAGCAGTAAGTAGCAATTGCAGCCACAAGAAGGAGTGTGGCTTAGTGGATAATGCTGCCTGTCCTGACTCTTAAATTTTATTTCTGCCTCCACTATTGACCAGCTAAGTTACATTGTGGAAGTTAGGTAATTTCTTACTCTTCTTTTTTGTCTGTTTAGATTGCAAGACCTTTTGTGCTGATAATGCATCTCAGCTCATCTCATTGTGCTTTGGTGCCTGTGGAGTCCTTCAGTTGCTATAGCATTATTTATTTTTACTTCCAGAGTTTTATGCTGTGACATTAAGTCTCAGGGACTCACTGCGTGACGTGGCATCCTGAAGACACTTGAGCATTCATTCGGGAAGAAGAAAGCTAGTAACACTATTCAGAGCATGGTTTAAAGTTGCTTCTGGTCTTGTGCAACTGCAGGCTGGTGCCAACAGGGGCAGTACCAGTTCTGCCTGTTCTCCCACTCTCTCACATCAGCCCTAGCCCCAAGGTGAGTTCAAGGTAAGCAGCTGATTCAATAAAAATACATAACTGGCTGGAAGGGAAACTACATCAGATAACTATGCTGGCCTGGCTTGTCCTGTGACTGAGAAATTACTAGATACAACATAAGGGACAAAGAGCGAATAAGCAGCTGGAAGTAGGTGGGAAGAGTAGTACTGTTTCTTTCAGCAACAGGTAATAAATACACAAGATGAGGCATAGCAGGAAAACCTAGGCTTATTAAGAGCTGCATTTTATATCCAGATTTTGAACACAGCAGAAGAATGGCTTGCAGTGGATGTGACAGCCCAACTTCAATTCTGCTGCTATTAGTTGGTGCTGTTACATATTCTTCACTAGAAGTATTTTCTGAAGTAGTGATCATCTTTGTGATCCACCTTACAATTTCAAGGCATATTTCTGATCCTAAATATAACTTTTATTTAATTTAATTTTAATGTAAATTGAATTCCACTTAATCTTGCAAATTAGGCTGACAGAAGTTGCTCTTGGTAGACACCAAGGTGTCTAGGTTCTACAGACCTCGTATTCATAATTTCACCTCTGAAATCTTGTCAAGAAACTTCACTCTTCTTTGGAAATGACTTCTGTGATTGGAGTTGACTCTTTGAAGGGCATTTTTCACCCACTACTCTTTCTCTTAAAAGTGTGTACACCAGATTAGATTGGTTGGTTTGATCTTACTTTCTTTGTGAGCCTCATGTAATAAGATCTAGTGATGAGGGACCTATCTTTTTTTTCCCACTCACCAAAAGTGTCCATGAAATAAAGAGGGGTAAGCGGGATAGAGGAAGAGAAGTGGAGTGTTTAAATGATTTTGGAAAATGTATTGACTAACTTTAATCGAGGAGCTTTTACATACAGCCCACACATGCTTGTGAGAACGTAACTGTTTCCTGTTGATTGCAGTCATAGGTGAGGTTGCTGAGTAAATTCAGCTAAGCAAGGGGAACAGTTCAGCTGCATAAAAAATGAGTATGGATCTGACAATGCTGCAGCCCAACGGGGACCCTAGCTCTGAAGCTGTCTGTGTGACTGACCTTGCCAATGATGTTGCTGAAATTTAACATCTGTTATTTCTTACTGCCCACTTTTCTGGCAACAACCAATCTTCATTTTTTCCATTATAGGCAGCTGCTGGAACTAGAAAGAGCTTGAGCTCATTTTCAGATGTGCTAAATAGACTATGTTTTACCTTTCTTTTTCCCCTCTTCTTTCTACCACATACTACAGCACACTGACTTATTTCAAAAGTGCAGGATTTGTGAGTTGTGTGCTCTAGATGTGTGTGAAGATAAGCAGGATGTTAGCCTGTGCATGCAAATGATTTCTTAGAAATGGGGCCATCATAAAGTCTGGGAAAAGAGATATTCTTAAAAATAAGCTGTCAGTGAAAGAAGATACCTATAGAGATTGAGAAGGACTGATTGTCAGGAATCACCAATATTATCACTGAAACCTGCTTTCTGCCGTGAGTGTGATTAGCATTGCTTTACACAGAAAGCCCAGTGGTGCACATGGTGCACTTGCAGCCAAGTAATTTATGTTGGAAGTAGAACTGAGCTGCTTGAAAGAAATACTTCCTTTTTCATATCTTGAAGCTGACTTACCCTTTTTCTCTATGTCCTATATAGGTATTCTCTTATATCCTTCTATCTTAAGCTATTGGAGTTGTTAGATTACTTTCCAAAGCTAATAAAAGGAGGGAGGTACTAGAGCTTCTAAGCAAGCTTGCAAGTAACTTGTTGATGGCTGTTCAAATCCGTGTGTCTAAATACATTGTAGAATTGAAGCATAAGAAAACAATATGTATTTTTTCCCCAATAATTTATGCAGGCAGACCATGGAAAAAGCATTCTAATGAGAGTTGTGAACTGAGAACTGGGCTGCCTGGTGAGCAAATGTCACTAGCTGAACTTTTTACAAATTCGAGGGAACCACCAAAATCCCTACTTCACTGATTTTTTAAAACAGTATGAGATTAATAGAAATGTGACTCAATCAGGACATTTACTTACACATGTAGTCAGGAATCCCTGACACTTGAGTCCTGTGGTCTGATCATGCTGCTGCAGTTCTGCATAGGGGCAGTGTTTCCCTCAGCCCTGTAATCGCAGCTCACTGTAAAGAAATATGGAAGGACTTAGGACAAAGAGTAAACAGCAGTGAGAGAATAAGACAGACTTTCAATGCAGTGGGGTAAATGGGAGGAGGTGAGGTAACATATCTGACCCAAAGACGAATGCCTTCTTATGGTACATGTACCTCCTAAAATGCTTCAAGATGCCCATGAAAAATGTCTTTCAGAATAGTAAGATACTATAGTAAGATACTATAGTAAGATTTAAATATTATAATGGTATTCAGGTGAAATATAGTTAATATTCCTGATAAAATCAAATATCGCTGTAATTGGAAAAAAAAGAAATTATACCAAATGTAGGCTGATGATTTTCTTTCATTTTTCCATTTTTTAATATAACTTTTAATCTTTTTTTTTCCCTTAAAGCAAAATAGTTTTGTCTAGTTGGTAGAAGGTTGCAGTTGTCCTTTACTGGATCATTTTTAAATCCCCCTCTTAGACAAATAATAGAGGAAGATAAATATTTTCATAAAGATTCTTTGGGGGTAAAATTTAATGCTGTAGAAAATGAAAAAGTTTATAGTCTCTAAAGATTTGTAGATTTTATTAAATTTAAAAAAAATCCTTCCCTGCAGATGATAATTTTTTCTGTGTACTGGAAAATCTGAGGCTGAGAAAAACAAAAAGCAATTCTGTACTAGGTAGGCTGAAAACATCCCTTGAAATCCAACTAGTTCCCAAGTTTGTGTTGAGCATATTTGTCTCTGGAAATTGTATACTATTCATATCCCTTCCCCAAAGTGCTGAATCCTTTAGGAGTATGATAAAAAACTACTTTTGCATGCACATGTGTCAGGACAACATTATATTTAATGCAATTAAAACATTTTCTAGGTCTGCCTTCCTGGTAGTACATTTGCTGATGGCTGGTTATCAAGCTGGTTTTCTTTGGTACTGATTTTTTTTTAATGACTGTTTTCCTGGCAGCTGGAGGGACTCCACCTCAGAGGTACTGTTAGCATGCTGATGGCTGTGAAATTTAGAGACTATGCTGCTTAGTCTACACATGCAGTATCTAAGTGAATCAAAAGAGAATTGACCAAACGCCATGAATCTTGCTTGGAAAGTCCTTATCTCATTTATTTTTACTATTTTTAATAATCAGTCTGTATATAAATTTCCTTCTTATTAAAGGAAATCAGTGCATAGTAATAGCACACTTTAATTTGTGATACATTTCAGCAAATTATCTGAAAGATTCAGCACTACTGTTTCTGGTACTCACCTAACAATAGTGAGGTGGGAATTAGGATTAGCAGTGCAAAATTATAATTTTTAACATGTTTTATGGCAGTCTGAAAGTTTACTATGTTGTTCTAGGTCTGAATGTAGCTTGTTTGCATTCATATCTGTCCTATATTCTGACACTCTTGCAATGAACTGCCTTCACTGCTGTGTCTGTAGCAGCTCACCTGTCACTTGTATTAATGAACCACTGCAGGTATATATACTGTGCCAGTGGGGAATAAGGTGTTCATGGTGAATCAAGATCTCTCTTTGTTTCATCGTGGCTGGACTAGGCAGAGCAGGTAAATAACTAAATAAAAGCACAGAGGAAGTAGAGTAGCTTCTTAAGCATTGAAGGTACTAGAGATGATCAGCCTTACTAACCTAAAATGATGTGAAATTAAATTTCATGAGGTGATGGTCTAGTAATGATGTAACTTAAAAGCTATTTCTGAGCCCAAAGGTGCAAGTAGATTGTTAGTGCTGTTTTCAGATGTGCCTGGAGGCACAGCTCAGAACTTCATACCTACAAAAGCCTGCTGGGAGTCTTGAGTGTTTCCACATTTTTGAGAAGTCTTAAAAGAAACCTGGTTACATTGGCACGCTTTTAGTAATTTTACCTGTTGGAGTATCGAATACCTCTATATACCATGAACAACTTTCTAATACTGACTAAGTCTGATTCAGAATGATTATAAAGTGTAATTAAGATACGTTTGAAGTGTTTTGCAGTCATAAGAGAAAAGGAATAACAGCTGATGAATTCTTGGCTGATGTTATGCAATGTAGTAATAGAAGTCCCTAATTGTGATGGTCTAAGGAAACATCCAGAGAAAAATAAAACCTAAGGCAAGTTCAGATACACAGGCCTTCTTCAATGATAATCTGGAAAAGAGAAGAGTTTCTGCCTTCACTTATGGTACCAAAGTCTCAACTTATCTGTTGGAATAGCTTCTGTTTTAAAAGTTGACTTTGTGGAATTTCACAAAGGTTGGTGAAAATTAGAGGAGCAGATTAAGAAAGCAATGAACAGCAAACAAAACAGTTAGAAAAATAAAAGCCAGTGGCTTGAGAGTTCTTAAGAAACAAAGGTTGAAAGCTGTTAATTCCCTGGCTCCTACAAGATAATAAGACTTGGTGTTCCTCCCTCACCCTAAGATGAGAGCTAGTAAACTCTCAGTTGTCCAAGTGTGCATCGTGTAATCTGTTAGAGTATTGCAAGAGCTTCTGAGATACTTCCAAGGGTCATGGTGTTGTCACCTCAGTACAGTGTTGTGCCCATCTGCTTAGGTAGCATAATACTGGGGTAGAAAACACAGAAGAGATCACAGATCAAGAATCCTTCAAAAAGTGTTTCATTGACTCTTTTTAAAACTAGACTGTAGAAAGGACAAGAAATAAGATGTATAAGACATTAATCTGTCATACCGGAAGAAAACTGCAGGGCTTGCTTGCTTTCTCAGGATGTGAGATGTTCGGGCCTAGAGATGCACAAAACTTATGATGAATTGTTAGTTCCTCTCCTTATGCTGTGCTGATAATACAGAAGATATTACAGCTTCTGCTCTCCAAAACCTTATGCACATTGCTTAGATGTATGAGAATTCCTTCTGAATCTCCTGTGAGTACATAGAGAGACATCCATAAGTATCTGGGGAAATGGGACTAGGACCAATACTGAGCTGGGTATTGCTTTGTTCCTTTTATACTTTTTCTTCTGGGGAAAAAAACCGCCAAACTTCTAATTTAAAGACACTGAAGTATTTTGCATAAATAAAAAGCTGAGTTTGCTCAGCTGTTGCAATAATTCCCTTTTTGTAAAAATGTTTTGAATCTGAACAGGGACTTTGATTCCAGATTTTTTCCTTCTAAATACAAGCCAACTAAAAGTTGCCAATTTTGTAATGTACCATACAAAAATTGTGTTTTCACTTTGAATGAGTGATTCACTCTGTATTTGCCATGATTGTAGTTATACCTTGTTCCAGGACTGGTAGATTTACTGACCAGGGAAATTCTGAAGCCTTTGCCTTATGATCACTGTTGTGACAGAGCAGCTGATAAAGCTTTGAGCTCAGCCCAGCCATGAGCTTCATTTAGTCCATGTCCTCACATCTTAATAACTGGATTTTGGTGAGAGCTGTTGAGTCAGATGCAGTCCATTTGTTCAGCAAACAGCCCAGCTGTGGATATGTGAAAACCCCTTTCCCTGTGGCTCCTTGTGACAACAGGTTTAATTGTTACAAGAACCAATTAGATTAACAGATGTTAAAGGGAGCCAGTTTCAGGTGCTGGTGGAAAGCAGTAATTTGAGAGGACTTGTGTAAGGGCTTCTTGACACCTACGTGATGACTGTCTGGCTTTTAGGATGTGAGTGCCATGAAAATTGCACCATTTTTCTCCCATTTGCTGACGCCAGATGGAAATGTTTGTAAGGATAGAAGCCAGAGCACAATCTTATTTTAGCAAACAGCAGCCTAGTCTAGAAGCTCATCCTTGGTTGTAGGTTTCCCTTGCTACATCAAGTTCTCTGGAACCCTTAAATTTGTGCTTGCTCGAATCTGTCTTGTGAGTCTTTTTGGTTTTCCTTATGTTGAGTTAGTTAAAATTTAGTTAATCATCAAAGTCTGATGTGACAGAAAGCTGTTCGTTCATCTACTTAATCTGCTGCTGAAGCAGAATTGCTTGCTGCTGGATGCAACCTGGGAGAAAGCTTCATTACTTTCAGTGTTGGAAATGAGGACATCCTCTGCTGACCTTGGTTATTGCTTCAATAACAGTATATGTTTCAGACAATGGGTAGGATCTACCAAGGTGAACATTATGTGAAAATTGAAAGACAATTTGTTTGCAGCAGTTGCTTTTCAAAAACATAATAACAGTTTTGAGGCTGTTCAGTGGAGCTGAATTGTAGAATGTGTAAGGATGTTTGTATTGCAAGCACTTGTATGCTTTCCTGCTTCCCTTCTGATTTAACGTTGATTCTTACATGAGCACTCGCATCTTGAATAGCATTTGAATGGTCTTGAAATCATACTGAAGAATAACAGTTTTTAACAACAGACACCTGGCCAGTGTTGTTTTCTTAAAGATACTACTCATTAACCTTATTTGGTTGATAAAGGGCGGGGGGGGGGAAGGCAGAAAATTTAGCTTAACCTATGTTCTTGCTTTTTTCCCACTTGTTCCAATTTATTTGTGGGTGTTGCTATCGTAAGCTGTCAAATAAATAAAACTTGTTTTTCTCTGAAGGGAAAAAAATGAGAGTTCTCTCATTAGTGAAAGTACATAACGAAGACATCTTGGAATTAATGTATGTGGATCTTAGTGCACTGTCACTAAGAAATTATCATTAACAGATGAAAAGCACTTTTGTGACAATGTCTGGTTTTTTGTGCAACAAAATCTGATAGCCAGTATCAAATTGATACCAAGGGTGTTACCTGCATGCTTCATGTCTGGATGCATATATGTGAAAAGGCAGATTCCTTGCCCCCTCACCACAGTAATAAAATCGTAAAATGTGATTATGGGCACCAGTGCTGAGGTTCCTAAGTATATGACTCAATGAAAACACCAGATATGATTCATGATGAAACCACAAGAGCTAGAAATTGTCTGCGCTCCCTTAGTTTCGATTGGTACCAGCTATAGTTGCACATTTCTTTACAGGATCATGCTTGTAGATTTACCTAGCAGCGTATTTTTGTGGTGTTATCCATGCTAATAAAAAGGAAATTAATATCACTGGGAACTGTGCAGTGGTATTTTGGAACTTTGTTTTCCGTGCCAGATGATGAGATGAAATGATAAGTATTGATTTAAGTAATTATACCCATCCTTCACTAAGGGACAATGGAAGTTTGACTTCATATTGGTTAAACATAAGATATAAAAATATGACACAGATTGTTACAGTTTAATTCATAGGAAGCTAGTGTATTGTAAAGGATCACTTTCTAAAATAGGTCCATAAAACTGAGCTTTTGATATTAATATAATTATTTCCATTCTTGTCCACAAGAAACAAGAGTCAGAATAATAGACTCATATAAGAAGAGAAAATGAGTCCATTTTCTACTTGAGTTTAATTTGTATATCCTTAGCTGTTTGTGTGTGTGTGTTAGTCCTGTTTCCTAACTGGCAAAGGGTGCAGTGATGTGCTGACCCTTACCGCTGTTGTAAGGGTCTAGCAATTTGCAGCATGCCTAAATCAGTGAGAATTATATGAAGTTATGTCTTCTGTCAGATTTTCCAACCAGGGTGGCCTAATCCACCCAGGTTTTTTAGGTATTTTTAAAACATTGGCTGTGTTCAAACTTGGAATAATCAGCACAACTGTTAAAAGTTGTTACATGATCCACCTGGATTTAATGCTTGAAGTGAGAAACAGCTGTGGCTTTTTCAAGAGTTATTCCCATGATGTTTGTGTGCATGAAATTAAGTTTGAATGAAGGGAGGGCATCTCCATATCTGTAGTAATGCTAGTGTACCTCTGTCCAAAGTCCACTGAGGGTAGGTGAAAATCTCCATCTGGCTTCAGTGAGCAACAACTACACCCTTAACAATGGAGTGTAAGTTGAAACACACCTCATCTTAAAAGTCTCTTCTAGAACTTCACATAATTTGGCATGTTTTTTAAAAAAGCCTGCAAAAAGGTTGTTACTAGAACACTATTAAGTAGTTTTATTTCTTTCACCTCATTATATTTTTCAGCTCTAGAGTCTATAAATTACAGGGCTAAAAGAGGCTCAGAGACAAGTGTTATACTGGCCTCAGATGTTTTATAAGTCTTGGAGAAGAAGGGAGCAGAGGTAGAAAACAGTAGATAAAGCATTGAACCTTTTGTCATTGCCCTAATTATTTTTGGACCAAAAGCAGTGTTCATCTGTGCGATATAAGTGTATTTAGATGGAAAAATCTGGTGATTTGTGAACTGGCTCTAATACTCCTGCTTTTTAATTTCTAAGTAGTTTTGGGTAGTTTGCAACCTCGGTCTTTAAAATTCTGTGATTTGAGAAAGAAGAAAAAGAGCTAATCAGTCTCAAATGTATCTCTAGAAGCCCTAACGGTCTGTTATTTCTACAGCATAGTCCAGAACAAAGCCTGCTGAGTAAAACATTTATCATTCTATCTAAATTTATGATAACAGAATAGACCTTTTTTCCATGGAAAAGTTATTTAAACAGTGATGGAATGGAGTTGGTTTGAGGTTTGCTGAAGTGTGATGTATTATAGTAGTACATACTGTAGTAAAGAACATATTATTTTAATTAAATGCATGCACAAATCTTTGTGATATTATTATTCTGATTGTCTTTTGATAAAGGTCTAGACTGAGTTTTGCAGTTGCTAAAGCATTTTGCTGACTTGTGCATGATGGCTTACAGTTGCACAGTAACAGTTGATGGCTGCTATGCTAATTAACATACTTTATAATTTTAACAAAATAAAAGGAATTGTTCCAGATCATTATCATCATCTTTAATTCTCAAATGTTAGCAATAGTGTAACCCAGTATTACTGTTAGCTATAGCTGGACAGAATTGCCTGCATGCTCCTTTTAAAAGGTAAAGTTAACTGTGCCCCGTTGTTCCAAGGGGGAGCTCAGCTTTTGGTGCAGAGCAGTCCTCAATAGGTGTCTTGTCCTTTCTAAAGTACAAAAGACTATGGGAAACTATGGTTTTGCAGAAGGAAAAAAAGAAAAATTTGGGACTCTAAATCACACAGACATTCGGAAGTTGTGTGCAGCATATTGAATGCTACTGAATCAAGAGCAGATTCCAGCCTTTTCTTTGCTGAGTGGAAAGCCTGCCTGCAGTGGTATTCAGAGGAAAGCATTCAGTGTTGCTTAACTTCTGCTGCTTTTCAGCTGTAGTAGGAATATCCTCTGGAGTTTGCAGTGTTGTAGAAACTATACATTATGTAGCTTCTGTCGGTGCAGTACTCTAGCACAGTATTTTGTTTACCCATACCTTCCACCTTTGAAATGCAAACTTTCTTCTTGCAGTTCTTTCTTGTTCTAAGCTGACATTTACATCTTACATAAAAGAATTAGTACTCAAACATTAATTTTAGATCTGAGAGACAACATGGAATTCTTTCTTGAAAAAAAGGGTGCTATTGTGACTTCTGTGAGAGCAACCATTTTTATTCTGTGGTGGTGTATGACTGGAGAGGGACAGTGAAGCATGATGTAAGTTAAAAGAGGCTCTTCCTGAAAGTGAGTGATTGGTTTGGGTTTGGTTTTGGTTTTGTTTTTCTCATTGCAGGATTAAAATGAAAACAGTAGTTCTTGGAAGAGTCTGTTGTCTCAGGTTTTAAGTCTTGCTGCTGTCTCCCTCACATTTTAAAGATGACTTTTGGCTCAAAAAGGGAAGGAAAATAGAGAGATGCTGAGCCGATGAGAGGCTGATGGATAAGCTCCTATAGCAACAATTTGAATGTTGGTCAATAGTAAGTGCATGATGCTTGTTTGGAAAAGGATATTGGGCCAAGACTTCTGAAATATGCTTTCATCAAATCTCTTTCTAACTTGCGTGAAGTATTCTCTAGAATAGTTTGCAGTTATTTCAACTTGCCATTTATCAGCTGACGCTGCCTGATATCAAGCTGATGAAGATTTTTCCATGAACTTTCTTAAAACCTGAAACTTTGTAAAGTCAGTATTTTTCATAGATGTGTACCTCAGACAAGAGTAGAATGGCAGGTGCAAACTAGAGTCAGATTTGTTTGCTCTGGAACAGCCAATAGGGAAGTAGCTGGTCCTCATTTCAGCCAAAAACCTTGAGTTGTGCCCTTGTTTACTGATATGAGGTCAAGATCTTGGAAGTTCTGTCTGTGTTTGAAATTATTATTCTTAACTCATGTGATGCTGGCTCTTGGAGGAAGGTTTGAATGATTTTTTTTTTTCCCGTATAGACTATGGCTTTTAGCTGTGTTGCATAGGGGTTTTTTTGTTTTGTTTTATCTTACGTATTTTTTAGGTTGTTTTTGTTTTGTTTTTACAAAGTGGATTTTTTTTTTGTGCAGGAAGGGAGAATAACTGTCTGACAGACAAAAATATATTGTATGCAAATCCTGAAAATTGCTAGAAAAACTTCCAAAAAACCTTCCTGCTATGTTGGTTAGAAAATTGGGTCATCTGTGTGCTTCATTACTTTGTTTTGATGTATATTGCCTAATTGCAGCTAGATTTCTGGGGCTTTAGAAATGCTCATTCCATGAGGAAAAGCAGTAGTTCTTTGTTTAAAGAAGAAGAAAACTTTCTGGCAGGAGGCAATGAAGGCTGTAAATACTGCCTGCATGGGACCTGTTTTGTGCATGTACATCTTCATAAAATTGTCACTGAAAAATAAATGTCTGTATGCATACTCAGAGGCCATTGTTGTGGGTTGCTGGCTGAAAGCAGTTTGAGTCCTTGAATAAAATACAACAATCATTGAAGCTGGGTTCCTCAGTACAGTCTGTTTTGTTTGTTGGTTGGTTTTTATTTTTTTCAATAAGAATGAGGTGGCTGGATTCATTCCTCAATAAAAATGGGAAAATATTTGATGAATTTGATAAAGGAACTTGGCAGGGTTTCATTTTGTGTTAAAACATGATTTGAAAGTTTGTATGTGTGAATTATATATCTTAGGTTCTCTTTTGTGTTCAAAGGACTTCTTTGGAAAATAAATTAGCTGCCTTTGCTCAAGAGCTGTGTAGACTAAGATGGCCACGTCCTGGTTTGAGCTAAATAGAACTAATTTTCTATTTAGGGGTTTTACTTTTCAGCTCAGTCTCTTCTAAGTGGCTGTACTTGCTGAAACTAACGGCATGTTTTTCCAGACAGTGTGTACTGCTACAAGTGATAATGACAGGGTCACTGTCTCACCATGGGTGCCATATCTGCACCTATGGGGAGGAGTGGACCCAAAACTGACCAATGAGGTATTGCATCCCACATATGTCACACTCAGTGTAAAGCTGAAGATCACGAGGTTCTCAGCCCTTCCTTTTTGAACCCTTCCATCTCGATCGTGCCCTCTGGTCTTCTGATCCCGCAATGGCCGAAGTCCAAGCAGAACCCTGCTGGTTCGTCTGCCTCTGATCCTGATTCGTGTGTTCCTCTCCCACCTGCTGCTGGGTCCTGTTTGGGACTTTCCTAGTGCCCTGCCCTGCAGAGCCTCTGGTGACACATACATCATTGGGGAACGATGGTGGGAGGATTTTATATTGGTTTTATATATATATTTGCACATATCTGTATCTATTTCATTATTTCCCTATTTACATTATTATCCTGTAGTATTGGTATTATTGTTTTATTAAACCTCTTAGTTTTATTTTCCAACCCGTAAATTCTCTCCCTACTCTCTTTTCCCTTCTGGGGATGGGAGAGGGGTTAATAGCGTCTGTCCAGGATTTAGTGGCCAGCCCAGCCCTAAACCACGACATGGCCAAAAAATGGTGAAGTCTTTGTTGGGGTGAATGTTCATTAAATTTTAGTGTATTGAGTTCTGTGTCTCATCTTGTGCTGTCAGACCGTAGGGATAACGTCTTCTCTGAGGGGATGGGCATTAATGTCAGACCAAGCCTTAGCTCGCGTTTTTGGCCGGCTGATAGCATATGAACAGAACACTTGGCACAAGGAGAACGCAGTGGCTTGGTGACTGCTGGTGAGCATCAAGGGCTGTCTCTGGTACATGAAAGTGGTGTTTTATGATACGAGGTCTCCTGCAGTGTGAAGGCGTGTGCTGCTGTTGTGTGTGTTTGTGTTAGGGCAGCGAAGCCATGTTGTTTTGTACAGTCCCTCTGTTGGTATCAGCTTTCAGGGAAAGAATTGTGAGGAAAGAGAAATTTTTAGATCATCTCACTTCTGTAAACTTCCTGGTTGTTTGTATTAATTTTGGAGGAGACATCTGGAAACCCTGTCTCCAAGAATGTTAAACTCAGCAGGCAGCTATTAGTAAACCTACAGAGGGGAACATCTGCAGCAACCACAGGATGGCTTTCAGTTACTCTTCTCAAGACCTAGCTTCTATGACAACTTCACTTACAAGCTATCTGTTAAGACTTTGATGTAGAAGAGAAGAGAAGCAGATGTGAGATACGATCCTTCTGAGTTATTAGTGGGTATTACAAAGCAACAGAGATACAGCTGTTTCCAGTTAGCCATGACTTCTTGTGTAACTTGGTGGTGATGCTTTAATCCAGGCAGGAAAGAGTATGGGTTACTCTTCCACTAATACAATGTAAATATTTGTGCAGAAGACAAACAATTATGCAGAACGTTATTCTGTGAGATTGTAGTTCCCATATAGAGAATCACAATTATTATATATATATTTTTTAAGTATATTTGGTAAGGTTAAGTGGTTATGTCTCACATACACATGACCTATCTGCATGATCTTTTCCAGGCCATTGCTATCTTTCACTTTCATCCACTTGCATGTTTCCTGTTTTCACTATGCTTTCTCCCATCTTCAGATAATACATAGCATGTTTTCTCAATTTGTTATGTTTTCCTCATCAGTTTGTCATATTCTTCTATGTTCTTCCTTTCTTTGTTCTTCCAGTGCCAGCCAAACTAGAGGTGCTTGCTTATTTTATCTAAGAGGAAATGTTATGAATCTCAGCAGTGAAGAGGAAGAATGACAAGCAGGACAGATAGGCTGAATGACAGAGTGAGCTGCTGCAGTTGCCTGAGAGCACTCATGTGACGAGTTTTGCAAAAGATCAAGTCAGCCAGCAGCAACAGAGCTTTTGTTCAGAGAAAAGGTACAGGATTACAAAAATCTGACACCTTTGCTTAGAAATTGAAAATGTTTTTCACTGGTTTTCTAAAAGTTAATGCAGGATCTTTTTGAGAAAGGGGATCTTGCAGTGGAAGTTTGTTTCTTCCCAAAGATATGTTGATAGGCAGATAGGTTGAGTATCTGTGAGACAAACTGTTGAGAGCATCCACTGGCAAAACATTAACTACTTGTCTTGTCTTGCTACCATTGTGGTTCAGGGGTCTATGTTATGATTTTACTGGTAGACCAAGGTCAAATACAACCCTAAGGAAGTGTATGATGACTTTTGTAGTCTGTTTTTTAAGTACCTGAGAACTGGTTCTGTATTCTTCTGCTTGCTTTATCTGTTAAAATGTTCTCGTACTGGCTATTGAAGGAGATGATTTAAAGTTTTGATGAGCTTGACAAAATTCTTCCGCTTCTTAAAACTCAGTTCTCCTCTCCCTCTCCTCGTGGATATTGAGCTACAAAGGCCATTATAAGATTGTTTTCATCTGATGTTAAAAATAATGTCTAATAGCTGAATACAACTTACTACACTAGAAATGAAATTTTAATCAGACTACTGTACATATTTTCCGTGTGTCACTTTCTTTTAACTCTGTGGTATTAGAGAGTGTGTAATCTCTGTATGTTCTAATGAAACTGTGCGAGCAATGCAGTAACTCTTGGCTGAATTGGATACAACTGAATATTCTTTCCTAATTTGTTTCAAACATATTTGTCAGTACTAGCTGATGGCTCCTGTCAAAGAAAAATGTGGTGTTTTCAGCTTTGTGAATAGTGTTTTTCAGAATGCAGATGTTGGAAACATTGAAATTCAACTTGCAGCAGGGACTCTTCATAGCAGGAAGAGTTCTCTCAAAAGGGTTTTTTTTTAGGTTGTTTTTGGTTTGGGGTTTGGTTTTGTTTGTTGTTTTTTTTTTTAAGTTGGCCACTATAATCTTTAATCCTGCAAAGCAGAGATTCATTGCTGTAGACACAAAGCCTAGGCACATTTGTATGCTTACTATGTAAGGACAATTTAAAAAGAAGCATATTCTTATAGGCTGCTATGTGAATGATGTTTGCATTACAAAAAAGAAAGCAAGGGAAGCTGTTGTACTTTTCCTCCTGTTACTGCCAGAGGCCTTTGATAAGAACAAAGAGGTGAATGACTGAGAACATATTCCAAATATATTGAGTAAAGCTTCACTTTCACTTGGGATCTTACTCTCTTTGGGCATCCTAACCTATTAACCTGGGACTTTAGACATCAAATGGCAGCTTAACCCACCCCAGAGCACTTCCCATGTTGTCATATACTATGCACAAAGATCACTCCTTGCCAATTAGCTCTGCCCTACACAAGACCCTTTATTGCTTTCAAGGTGTTATTAAAATTTGATTCTTCAGCCTGTATTATGTTGTGAAAGGTCCTGAAGGGCTGACTTCTGCCTTTTGCCTGGCTGACTGAAACAGGATTTGCTTTAGAGGACTTATTAACACGTGGCTTAAGTAGGGGAGTATTCCACCAATAATTTTGTTTGCTTCCATTTTGGCATTCTTTTTTCAGTCTCTGGCTAAATCAGTGCTAAAAGCTTTTATGAAATCTGCCTGGCAGTATAATTTATGGTTACATCTGAAGGATGAAGGCTAATTCAGCAGTGTATTTCACATAAACAAGCGCTTAGAGTTGTGAGTTGGAAAGACAACTTCTCTGGCACAGAGGCAGTTTATGACATTTTAAAAGCCTAGAGAAACTGAGACAAAACAAAAAAAATATCAAAGGCTGGAATATTTCGTGCTCTCACTTGTAATTTTAATTGTTTTGGGGCTTTTGTTGTTCTCACATGCCAAGTTAGCAGCAAAAGCTGCAGCCTTTCTTTTAGCTACATTTTGAGTTAATTTGACATTCTTTTGTAATGCCTTTAAATCCAACTTCCAGTACAGAAATACTTGCTTTTGGACTGTCTGAACCCTTCTAGGAACAGAAGCGAGTTTTTCTGCTCAGCAGCATGGTGCAATAAGTGGGTCAAAACCAAGTCCGCCCCAAATTTTTCTTCTGAAGCTTTGAAATCTAAAAAACGTCTCCTCCCTATGAAGTATTCTGGGAAGTAGGTTGAACAGGTTAAATCCTGCCTCTACTGGAATTGGTAGTAAACTCTTACACATCTTTCAAGTCCATGTTCAGTATTGTTAGAGTTCAAAACTGTTTTGCCATTAATGAGTACATTCAGGTTCCCTATTAAGAATAGGAAAACAGCTGGTTATTTAATGGTCCTGGGCAGTCTCAGGCAAACAATGGACTATAAGGAATGTTCTACTGAATTTCCATGTCCTTCTGTCTCTGACTTTCTGTTTCTTTTTTGAAATACATTGTTAGGGGATTAGTTTCTTAAGCTTTCAATTTTTGAATCAACCTTCTGGGTGCCTGGCTTAGAAGATGGTAGGGCTTCCAAACTACCCAGGAAATATTTTCCTGTTAACAAAATCTTGTTATGACAAACTGCACGTGCTAATGAGTAATCAGTGCAGAAAATAAATGGCAGTTGAGTTGAATAGGTCATTACATGAATTAGAACCATGTGACAAGTGCATCTGAACTGTGTATTTTGGCCAAATAGGCAGTGAAATCTTGACTTCAGACTCTTGGACTGAAATAGTTTTGCTTGTCCATTTACTTCCTCATGTAACACTTTCTCTAGACTTCATTTATCTCTCAGCTCATATTAAAATAATGGCTTTTAAAGTTGAAAATAATTAGGAAACTTATTCCACGTATTTTATCAACAGATTAATGGGCAATAGCTTTGTTTCAAATAGGTTTTTATTCTCTGAATCTCAGCTGAGTCCATAAATAAACTTGCACAATCTGCAATTTAATAAAGCTTAATCTTTCCCCCAGCACCCACAGGAACTGCCGGTGATGCAAACATTTGGGAATTCTGATTGTATGTGCAGTGTTACCTAAATACTTTCATCTTTTTTAGAGAAGTTCTTTCTTATCTCTTAGTTGAAAACAAAATTACTTCAACTAGTATCAGCTCTTCCTAAAAGGAAAGCTGAGTCTTGTTGCTGTCTTTAGTGTGTGCATTTATAGACACTTACAGATGTACTTTGTTTTTCTATACTATATACCCTTGCAACATTTATTAAATTTTTTAATTACATATTTATTTTAGTTGGAACTTTCAGATGTAGGTGTTCAAGAGGACACATTTTGCATTTAGGATTAGTATACCCAACTCATACAACTGAGAATAAAGGTATTTTCAATGATGTATGTGATAATAAAAGCACTTGGCACTTGACAGTCTAGAAAGAGATGGAGGTTCTCAACAATAATATTTTACCTTCCAAGAGCGCAGACAACTCTCCAACAGAGACCCCCTCTCATTAATCCCATGTCAGGATTTAGTGTCTGATGTTCTGATTTGAAAAGCGCTCTGTCCCCAGAAAGCATCCTGTAATAAAATGAATGTCTTGAAGATAAGAACAATAGAGTGAAACAAAGTAGATTGCTGGAACTGGATGACTAAACCAACTGTAAGCTCATTCTTTGACAGCTTGCTTGGACAGTCTGTGCATATTTAGGTTTTTTTTTAATGTGCATGTGTAGCTGCAGTTTCTATCTCTTGAGCTCCCTTGAGAAAATGAGCTTTCAGACAGTACTTGGAGGATAGTCGTGGTAGATGAGGTCAGGAAGAGAGTTGGGGCCAAAAAGGCCCTGAATGCAGCATAAGAAGAATGTGATGCAAGAATCTCTCATTCTTGCTGCAAACCACTTGGTATGTAGTGAGGTTTTTTGTTGCTTTTCCTTTTTCTCACGGCACATAAGTCTCATCTGTGAGCAGGTTTGATGAATGGTGCTAGTCTGTAGCTGGAGAGTGGTGTGGCAATCCCTTTCTTGCTCCAGGACACTTCATGCTGCATGTGATGCAGACCTAGCATTGTCTGGGAGGATCGTGGAGGAAGGAGCCGCCACAGGGGAGGGACCCGCCACAGCCGAATCTGTACGTCTGTGAAATAAGGACTGAACTGCAGGCAACAATTTGGGAAGCTAAGTTGTGTATGTCTTTCTGTGTGCTCTAGGGTGGTCAGTAGCTTCACATTTAAAATTTTGCACCCTTGCACTGGCCTCATGGCATGGGAGAACTTGCCCTCCTAAGGTCTCTCTGAAAGTTTAGGGGGTCTGTCTCAGCACCAGGATTCTCTGACAGGTGTCTTCAGGCTGGTGAGACCATGAGGCTTCTGGTGTGCCAGCACTAGGGTCACTGTCTCTGGTCACAGCAGTCCTTGCTCAGTGTCGGAGCCAAATGAAGACTGTGCTCTTTTGTCCAGAGCCAGAGCCTCTGCTTCTATATATATTTTCAGCTGTTATTAACACTCAGTTGCTGTCCCTGAGTAAGCTGTTTGGGGTGCTCCCTCAACAAGCCCTATCTGTGTCTTCATTAGTGAGTCCTGTCTCCCTGATCCAGACTCTCTGGATCTTCTTTGAGCTCACTTCATTCCTTCAACCAACCCAGTGTCCAGCCATGGTGTGGTTGTTGTTATTGTTTGTGTGTATTTGTTTGGTGGGTTGTTTTTTGGGGTTTAGTTTTAAAAGCTGTTTCACTGTTTCCTTCCAAAGCAGGCCCCCAGCCTGGCCCTCTGCGTAGCCCAGTTGCTGGCAGGAGAGAGAAAAGCACTCCCCATCTTCATCTCTGATTCCAGCTCTGGTACATTGTGGTGCACAGCTGTTTGAAATCATATGTGCCCCGGGGATGGTGAGTTTGCTTTGCTCTTCTGGTCAGGACTCCATCTGGAAGGAAAGGTGTGTAAAGTGAAGGTGCAGTCTGTGGAGGTTTGAGTCACTTAGACAAATTTACAAAAGGCTTCAACTGCCAAATCGGTGTAGATGTGCACCCTCAATATCACCAATATCAGCTGATGGAATAGAAGATTTTATTACTTATTACAAATCTTGCTTCTCTATCAAGCTAACAGGCATTTGAAATCTGTCAGGAATGTCTTTCGTTCTTAAAGAAGAAGGTGACCAGAAGCTTTTAATGCTGAAAAATGTAGCTTCATTTTCTAAAACATCTGAACTGTTTGGCTGAAACTTGTGCAAGAAAATTCAGCCTCAGGCAGGCATCTGGTGTGGAAAGTTTCAGCCCAAACTGCTATTTTGACAAAGTTGCAAGCACTGAAAATGTGTTCTAAGAGTGGAAAGTGTTAAACAATCTCTGTGCTAAGGCAGAACTTACATTTTGGATAAAGGGAACCGGTGCTGGAGTTTTAGGCTGAACTGCATCTCCTTCCAATCACTTTTCCGGTAAGGGGAAGCCCTTACCCAACTTGAAATTCTCCAACAAACAACTGTGTGAGTTGAACTTTTTCCTGACACTTACGTAGTTACTTTCAGCAGCCTTAGCTATTACCTAGTAAAATGTGGAGAAATGTTGTGCTAGCACAACTAAAACTTTACGGAAGAATATCCTTAAACTTTTCTTGTGGGTTCCCGCAGCACACTGCTAATGCTGCTAGGAAGCAAGGCAGCAAAGAGTGTTACGGGATTCAGTTTTATAATTAGTTCTGGAGAGTTTTGAGCATGTGCATCACCTGGGCTGGAAGTTACTGCAAAACTCCTTGGGTATCTTGCATCTGCATCCCAGAGGAGGTGTTCTAGAAAGACAGCGACTGCCCTGCATATCCTGTTTTGATTTGGTTGATTTATTGTCCTGTACTTTATAGACTGGCCATGTGAAGGGCATGAATCTCAAGTCTGACTGATTGCGCTATAAAAGAAAGCTCTTTTCAGATCACCTTGAAATTCTTGCTGCACTTCTGTCCAGCCATGCAAGCATACTCCAGCCACAGCTGCTTTTGTAGCTCTTGGTGAAACTTGAAACTGGGAGAAAAGTAGAGAAAGTCTGCATATAGATTTTTGAATGTTAACCCTACACAGGATTTTTTCTGTTCTGTTCTGTTCTGTTTTGTTATGGTGCTGTTCAGCAGTGCAGTTGTTTTTACAAGTATCCTAATTAGTTTGTGTCTCATATTTAAGGATAAAATTTTTTGTGGGATAAAACATCCATCTATTCTAGGGTCCTAGTTGTATTCCTTGCCTCAGTTAATAGCATATTATAGATCTTCTCTTCCATACAAATTAAGACGCCTTGGATCTTCTCTCATATGTCACATTTTTAAGATATGTAGCTATTCTTTTTGCTGTCCTCTGGTCTCTCTTGTCCTGTCTATATCTTTTGCTAAAGTGTAAAGCAAAAAGCTGGATGCATTGCAAGTGTGTGGAATCACTTTCTTCTGTGTCTTGGTAAGGGAACTGACACATCTTTGAATTAGAAATTTTTAGTTTTGCATTGTCATCTTGTCATACTTTTGTTTCCTACTCAGTTGTGACCCATTTTACAGTTGGATCTTCTGTATTACTGCTAGCTGTTCCTCACTCTGTATTTATGGACTTGAATTCTCGTTCTTGCTACTTTTTGATTTCATGTTGTACTCTCAAGAAATAACTGAGTACTGTTCTGTGTTATCACTCTGTCCAGATTCCTGGATGCATCAATTTTTTTGGTTTGTTTTAATAAAAACAAAACTTCATTCATCATCTCCTTCTTCTGACTGAGAAGGAGAGAATGGGACAATTTTGAATTTAGGCTTATTCTGGTCCCTTCTCAGCCTCCCCCCCTCCCTTTTTTTTTTTTTCCTTTACCAGAAACATTCCAGATCTGGCTGTCTGCAATTTTCTGGACATCTGAGCAAATACATACATTCTTGAGATACAGCAAAATATTATCTCCTTCTCACGTACCATTTCTGGCTGAGAACACAGCAAAGCTGTTCAAAAATGTGTCATTATTCTATTATTGCATTTGTACTTTTCCTCATTTAATGTTATTGGTGTCACTTAATTTGTAGTCCTTGATATGTACCAAAACTTCAAGTTTGTTGTGATTATGATATGTAATTGTTATAGGCAGGTCCAATTACTGACTTTTATTTTAATGAGATGCTTCTTGAATTCCTCTGCTTAAGATCATGTCTGCCTTACAGTGAGAGGTCATAAAGGTTACCTTTGATTTAGTCAGTTCTAGCTTACTGTGTTATTTTCATTGACTTTTCAGATGTGTCTGTTTCTGTGAAAGGCAGTCTTGGAAAGCTCCTAATTGTTTGTACCTTCTGGTAGCTGCGAGGTGGGCTTAGTGTAAATCACTGTCTCCACTCACACAATTGCAACACAGCACAAGAATGTTTTGACATAGGTAGTCTTCTAGTGTTACAGCATATACAGGCAGTGTGAATATAATGTAAGCATCCGTTTTAGTTGTGAAGAGGAAGAACAAGCATCCCTGTTTTTGAAGAGTGCTGGCGCTCAGCCTTGTAGTGCTCTGAACATTAAAGCCAGGATATGACAGACATGCAGTGATACATTCGCCCTCAACTAAGTTTCTCCATTACCTGTTTTCTTTAAGAAGCTGTTTCCCGGTGATTTCATGATACATGTTTATTCTTCTGAACTTTCAAAAGGTCACTCATCATTTCAAGAGCTCTCTCAGATGATTACTAATCAGAGTCTCACTTCCTGAATACTAGCTGATCCAAGTGAAAACATAGTAGCTGAGTCAGTTTGTTGTTTTGTTTCTAAGATTACAGTGGTAGATGCATGTTAATGCTCAGAAGCAGCTTCTACTCCTGTGATCAAGTAGCAAGGGAAGCCTTGTGGAAATTATGAGTTCATAAACTGTTGGCGATGGAGTTAGACTTTTTAAATGATACTGAGCATCTTTAAGTGTATCCTATTAAATCTTTCTGCTCAGGGGAAAAAAAAATCTATGCAAACATATTTACCATTTCAAAAGTTTTGCTGTGGTTGAGAAGTCTGATATATCTACAGCCTTAATGTTGTGTATTAGTTTCTTCTGGGAACCAAATTCAAACAATGTCACTAAGCAAAGGGATTTGTGTCTTAATATTCTGGTGGGTACATGAAAGCATCTTACCAGCTGAAAGATCAGTGTCATAGTCTGTATTTGTTTTGTGCTGTAAGCCACATTTTTATTTTAACTAGGAGCTAAATAATATTATGTATAACAAGTTACTGAGGAATATATCTAGCAAATCTTTTCAAAATAGAACAAAACAAAACACACACCCCCATCGCTCCTCCCCAGTGAGCTTTGCCTGGATTTTGTTGTTGGAATCAAACATACTTCAGTTTCTTGCCTTTATAGCTGGAAGGAAAAACACCTGGATGTGGTGTGTGCTCTATTTTCTCTCTGGGTTTTACAGTGGATCTGTTTGACAGCATGCATAACCGTTTATCAGTACTGGACTAACACTTTCATCCCTGGGATACTGTGGTGGAGCATGACTTTTAATTTATTTGGATGTACGTGTAGTAGTATGTCAGACTTAAAAATCTGCTCTATGCTAATGCTTTATTTTATCAAGTTAAATAAGAATGCTTAAAAAAATGTTCTCTATATGCTACCTTAATCAAGGAGTTGATAGTATATTTGTTAAATCAGCGTAGGTGCTTTTAAGAAAGGTTCAGTAATGGAAGCATTGCATTATCAGCTCTTTTTCACTACTGATGCAAATATGGCTTATGTCTACCAAGGCAGGGAGGGAAGAAAGGCAAATACAAGTTTTCTGCATTAATTGTTTCCATGCCTCATTTGTCTTACAAAGGCATTGCTTGTTCCTGAGTGATTAACGACCACAAAAGTACAGTACCAACAAACCTAAATGAATGCTTTTTTCTCTGCTGTCTCAGAAAGCAGAAAATAGGTAAGTCATCCTTGTTTTTCTCAGTACTGGTGCTGCTGAACAGTTATTTTTGAATGGTTTCAAAACCAAGCTTAGGGTAATTCCTGACTTCGAAGCAATATTTGTATTTGCTTATCATGGAGAATTTGTATTTGCGTAGCCTGGAGAAGAGAAGGCTGGGGGGAGACCTCATCACCACCTACAACTACCTAAAGGGAGGTTGTAGAGAGGTGGGTGCTGGTCTCTTCTCCCAGGTGGTGGAGGCTAGAACAAGGGGAAATGGCACCAAGCTGTGCCAAGGGAGGTTCAGGTTAGAGATAAGGAGGAAGTTCTTTACTGAGAGGGTTGTCAAAGGCTGGAACAGGCTGCCCAGGGAGGTGGTGGAGTCACCATCCCTGGATGTATTTAAAGAGCGGGTAGACGAGGTACTTAAGGATATGGTTTAGGGGGTAGACAGGAGCGGTTGGACGTGATGATCTCAGAGGTCTTTTCCAACCGAGCGATTCTGTGATTCTGTGATCATGATCATGGGGTCATGATTCTGCATTGTGATGTAAAACTTATATGAATTCTAGGTGCTGTATTGAAGTCTTGAATGCTTTGCTCCCTCGGTTATGAGAGTTTCAATGGTAGCCTACCCTTGAGAAACTGGGTTGTTGGGGGTCTGATAAAGGGGTGTACCCCCTCAACTCAGGTTGTATTCAGTGGCATACTTTTGCACTTGACTTCCTGTTATTTTCAGGAGACAAAATACAGTTTAAATTGCATGGAGAGGTAACTGTCTGTTTGTCCCGAGAGCCTTCTCAACCTTTTCCTCCCAAAGACCTAATAGTTCAAGCTCTGTATTTTAGCCTGTCTTTCTAAAGGAACACACCATGGAAAGGCGAGACTGGTTTCACGTTCTTCATGGGTGTAGGGGAGTTGCTCACAAGAGTTCATAGGTGTCCTGTTTCATGGTCTTCGTTGAGGCTGGTTTGATTTCCTCCTCCCACCCCGTACCACATTCTTCGATGTTGAAAGGTTACTGCTACACTTGATAAAATTCCTGTCTTCTGTATTAAACTTCTTTTTGCAAATTCCTTCAGAGTTTTCAAAGATTATGCCATCACTGACCATTCTTTTGCACACATTTCAATTATCTGCCATTCTTGTACAGCTTCTTACAAAATTCAGTATCACATTTCCTAGGTGATCATTTAACGCTTGTTAATAATAAGACTTGTGGTTATGTTGTTTTTTATACTGGTGAGAGGTAGCTGCAGCTCAGAGACACCTGGAGCGAGGACCCCTCCTTGTGTCAAACCTGACCCAGGTCAGGCAGAGTTTATTTTTCTCCAGTACTGTTTCGAAGTGGTGGTGATACTGAGCTGCCCTGCTGGATTTCCCTGGAGGAATGCGCTGGCTTCAGGAGTTGCCCTTCAGCAGCCAGGGTCTTGGAGCATGAACGAGTGTATCAGTCCCCACATGGGTGCAACAGGATGCCTATAATTTCTATTGTTCCTCTTCGTATTTTAGCACATTCTAACTGTCTTTGAGTATAGTAGTAATGCATTGACCTTCTCTTCATGTGTGCAGCTTTCCTGCCCAGGTTATTGTAACAGCCTGTGTTTGCCTTCCGATAGAGTGTGCTTTGTTCCACCACACTCTTCCTCTCACCAGCTGATTCCTATTTCTTCATTTTATTTTTAACCATATTTGCATAAAGACATGGATGTTTTACTGTTACTTTCCTTCCTCACCAACTTGCAACTGCTTCAGATTTATTTTTAGCTTTTCAGCTTATCTCTTCCTTGCATTTGCTTGTGGTTTAAGTACTTTCTGCGTATTATCTCTTTTTATAGCTTCCTGTAAAAAAAAAAATCCTTAAACATAAATATGGGTTTGAAAACAAGGGAGAGGATTGTTTTACTAGGTATAACTGTTACCAGCATGTCGGTTTTACATTTCAGGCACACACGTGATCTAACCTAACCTGTCATGTTTGTGTGATTTTTTTTTTTCCCCCTGCAAACGGACGAACTTGCCAAATACCTTTTTATACAATCTTATTGTAACAGCTCGTAAAGTAACCAAAATCTGGTACACAAAAGTTTTTGCACATTTGGGGAGAGGAATGGTATGCATTCTTGTTCTTCTTGCAGCGCATTTCATTGCAGTTTCAGCTGCTTTTAAGCCCTCATGCACACAAGACAACGTCTGTGGAGTAACGAGGAGAGTCAGGGCTACGCACATGCTGCAAGCTGTGTTTAGCTTGAGTGTATGGCAACTGAGTGCAGTGTTGCTGTGCTGCTATGTTGCTGCACAGTTCCTGCAATTTCTTACTCAGCCTGTGGTTGGGAGTCAAGATACTGGGCATGTCCTGGGTAAACAGACTCTTCTCAAAATCCTTCAAAATGCTTTAGAATTTTTCTGAAAATTTTACGCTAGCCCTCCTGCAGTGAATACTGCTGTTCTTCTTTTGTAACTATGTATTTTGAAAAAGCATTCAGGAGTTTTAATACAGCTGCTAGGACTCATAGAAGTCTTACATCACATTGCAGAGTCATGCTGTTATGATCATGATAAGCAAATATGAAAATTGCCTTGGAAGGCAGGAATTACCGTAGTTTTGGTGTTGAAACGGTTGAAAAATGCTTAGCTGCACCATACTGAGAAAAACAAGGATGACTTGCCCATTTAATATATTCTTTTATATTCCTTTCTCTGAATAGGATAGCAGATTTTTATTGTAGTGAAAAAGGAACAAAGTAGTTCTTTCCTTTCTTGGGGAAAACATGTGCTGTAAAGAAATGTGAGTGTTCTTGTAGTCAGTGACACATCTTGAACATGGAGGAGCACAATTGCACTTCATTTTGTGCAGCAATCTGTGTAGGTCTCTTCCAGTCCAGAGAAGGTAAACCTGTGAATTTTGGTAAAAGATAAGATGTTTTCTAGTGCTCTATCCATCGCTGTTCTGACGGTGTCTTAAAATATTGCTGCAAAAAGATTCAACATCAAAGCAGACATCGCCAGCAGCTGGGATACCACCAGCAATGAAGCCAGTGGCAACAGGTCCACTACCAAAGCCTGGTATGTGCTAAGTTTTTTCAAATACATAGGTGAGCAATCAAGGTCAGTCTCAGCCCTAAAAGGGGCAGAATTTGTAAGGGCAGAGGGCATAAATTGCAGCTGGAGAGGACAGGCTGCTGCCCAGAGGTTGACAGCACTGCCAGCAGTTCTGACCTAGCTGTGCCCATGTACCAACATCCCCAGGAGCATCTGCTTTTAGAGTCCCTCATCTCTGTCTTCCAACAAAGCCGTCCTTTCTAGGAGAGCTACAGAACATTCGAGGTTTTGCAGCAGCAATTATGTCATCTCAAGTCATTTGGTATTTTCACAGCTTCAGTTCAGATGAGATCCTTATCCAAATGATGAGTCAGTCCAGTTAAATCTTTTGGCATGGGCTGTCTGTGCTGCAAATGGACTAGGCTTCACCAAGAATCTTTGGGACTTTCTACTTTGTCACTCCTGTGGCATCTTGACAGCTCAGAGAATGCACAGACAAAAGTGGTTCCTGGAACAAGGACTCAGATGGTCAGTTCAGCCCATTTGTGCTTTTGATTTTTAACTTGGACAGCTTTGTTTTACCCTCGTGCAGAAAGTGTAGTGTACACCAGCCAGTGCATTTTCAGAATTTATCTTATGCAAAACACCAAACTGATTTGTCAGTTTTTATTGTAGACAACAAATTAAAGTTTAAAAAGAAAACAAAATCCTAAAAGAAATAATCTATTGCTTTATTAAAGATGGCATTCACTGAACATAGATTAATTACTTTTATGTCCAATTTCATGTAGAATTGTATTCTCTGTCCTACAGAGAGGAAGGGGGAGCCTGCTATGCCATTTTGGTGCAATAGGTGACGAACTGATGATCTCCAGGCACTACTCATCCAACAGTGCTTGGAGACAGGCAGAGTATGGATGTGCATGCAAGCTGCTTTGTTTCCATTTTTATTTTTTCAGTGGATTGCTGAATTTGTAGCAGTTATTTTTTTTTTCTTAAGGCTTTGAGATGATAATTTTTGAAGTTCAGCCTCTGAATAAAATAAGAACTCTGGTGTCCCCTAATCTTTGCTATAATGAAAAATAGATAAATCTCCAGATTCAACTTCTATTCACAAAGAACGGAAAGTTATTTTGCAAGGAGAGATTGTTTCCAAGCTTTTTCTACCATATGTCTGTGTCAGATAGCAAGATTTTACACATTATGAGAGGTCTGAAGCTTAGTAATGGGCAAAAGCCATTGGGAAGTGTTATAGTACGTTAAGCAAGCCTTCATTAAAAACAAACCACAACCCTGCTGGCAAAGAAAACTAGCTGTAGATATTAAAATGTTGGCCTTTTGCTCTCTACCTGCATGTTTTTGTCCTCTCTGTTTAGGTAGTCTATTCTGATTTTTTCACTTCTTTTCTCTCCATTGGTGCTTTGGACCAATCTCATAACTATTACTTAACATGAGAGAACACAGGGCTAAGCATCTTGAAAGAGGAAAAGCAAAAATGACAGAGAAAAACACTAGTTTGCTCAGTGTATTCCATTTTGGGCTCAAATGGTTTTGATTGTTTGATTGCTTTATCCGAACCATTAATTCTACATTCTTAACATAACCAAATAGACAAAGACTGGCAGAAGAGCATGTTATGCCCAGCTGAAATAGAGATAAATGTGCAGCTATGTGAACTAGAAAGTTTGTTCCGGAAAATAACTGAAATATGTGTGTGAAGAAAATACCATGAACAGGAATAACTACAGATAGTGGCACTGCGCACAGCTTAAGTTGTGACACTGAAAGACCTTTGTGGATTCATGAGAGTAGATTCTGAGTAAAATTCCAATAAAGGTGTAAAGTATATTTTAAAGATCATTTTCAGACTCTAATTAAGTGTTCGAAACTTACAGAGTAGACAGATTTTCCTAAAGCTGATAGTATGCAGAGACATTTTCTTAGTAATAGAAGTCGATCTAGGCATTGGGAGATCTTAAGATAGGCAGGTTTGATTTTTATTTATTTGCATATCCCAGGGGGAAGACATAATCAAGAACTTTCCACCTTTTGGCAATAGTACAATCAGATGCTACATTTATGCTAGTAAACTGCTTTTGCTTTCAAAAGGATTAATGTCAGTGTAAGCTTTAAAAAGAAAGTTCACCAGCCCAATAAGTAGGCTGGCTGTTCTGAAGTAGGTCCACTTATAACCTTGTGGGATATGTTGTCCTATGGCTTCAGTCGCTTCAATAAGGTATCAATGTGGGCAGAACAATCCCCTGTGGGTGTTATGACTGAAGTTATGTTCTCTGAAGTACAAGGATCATAGAGGTACATTTGTTTTGTGCACATGAATTTGTGTTTCCTGATGCGATGGACAAGCTGTTGTGCCTGGTTGCTATGGGAGTTCTCTATTTCAACAGTAGGAAAAAACCACATTTTTCTAAGAAAACTGTTTCTCACTGACCAGGAAAATCAAAAGTTACTGTTGTAGATATGATCATTTCATTTGGTATCATTTGTCTGTGGTCATACTTGATGGAGAAGGAGTACATTTGCAGTCATGTCAGGGCTGGAGATTCAAAGTGACAGAGGAGTACCTGAAGTTTGTGTTTGAAGGATCACATTAAAAGTGGTTGGTACAGTGCACGGCACTGAGGAGTATATCAGACCCCCAAAGTTTTAGGGTTTGTAATGGCAGCAGCCAGGTTCAGTTCCCAGTGTTGTTACTAACTTGGTTGTATGACCGAGGAACTTCTACTCTGGAAAACTGGGATGGTTAATAATGGCTTTTTCCTTTCATTTTTGCTATGTATCCTGATGGCAGGAAGGTGTAATACTGCCTTACATATGTGCCTATTGCCACACAGGCCCATCTTAGGTTGCTCAATTAAGTGCTGCTGTAACACAGACTGCAGGACGTTAGTGGCAGAGATGGTAGAGCATTTTCAGAGAAAGTGAAGCTGAGAAAGGTACAGATGTTTTTTCCCTCTAGCTCTTTTCAGCTTTAAAAATATTTTATTAGTTATGCATTTTCACAGTCCTATAGTTTTTAAAGACAGAAAAGGACTGTTACCGGTACCTAGTCTAGTAGTCAAAATGCATAAAACAAGCCAGAATTTCGTACATGGCTCAGCTTGTAGAAGTATGTCCAGTCTTTGCTTTAGAATTGAATCCAGTTGTTAAAATAAATCATCTGTTTCTCTTTGTTTCTTGCTCTAAAATGAGGTTTCCAGAATTTGAATTATTAGTCTAGCTTGTTCCAAACTTTTTGCAGTGAGCTGCCATTTTAAAGTTTAGAGATCCTAACTGAAACCATCATTCCTGTAATTATTAATTAATGAAATATGCAGTATCAGAAACATCTCATTTCAGTTCTTCTCTCTTGGCCATAGTTAAATCGTTAGCCATTAATAATTAGTTAAAGTTCACGTTCAGTAGATGTTCACAGAGATATTGTACATCTGTGTTTCTTTAAGAACTCTGCTTTTTTCCAGGCTAGATAAAAGGATTTTGTGGCACCCAGGTACTTCAGATGTCTACACGCCTTTCTGTCAGGAAAACATGGTAGCTCTGATCCATCACGACCCTTTTTGGTTACCTTGGGTCACTACTGGTTCTCCTCAGCTCCAGCACAGTGAAAAGTCAGTGTTTGCTCCATAAAGCTGTTCCAGTGACCTGTACAAGTTTGTATGCATTATGGTACTGAGCTGCTTATCTGTATTGATTATTTTTGAAGGATGTTTCACTTTCAGTTTGAATTAAGAGGAACATGAATGAGTGCTTACATTTTGAAACATGATAGGTTCTCCATCTCCTCTGTCACTGGTATCGTCATAGCCAGGTAGGATGCTTGAGCTATACGGCCAGGATCCAAAGTGCATCCTGTTCTGCCAGAAGCGCATCCTTCCCGTGCTGTGGGAATGTTACACATCATGACGCTGGTGAACGGTTGATACCTGTGAGGTGACTTGCTGACTGGTGGCTTTCCTGGAGGGACTGACGTAGAAGATTGTTTGCAGACATATGCAGTGAGTAACAGTGCAAACACCTTTGAGTCCTTCCTTCTCGCAAAGGGCACTTCTCAAGTCTGCAGCCTTAGTTCTTGTCTCAGCAGAAGAATGACCCACCTCGGGATGTTCAGAGATCCATAACCCTTGTGCTTGCTCTGCTAACACAGCCACAACTGTGAAAGGAGATACGGCAGTGGTTTTATATCAAGATTTAACTTGAGAGGTGTTTCCTCTCAAAGAAACCAAGGCTGTTGGCAGGGGTGTCTTCTTTGCCCAAAGGCAAATGAGAGACCCAGTATGATACCCCATGTTGGCTTTACTTCATCAGACACCTCCAATAGTTGCCTTTTTCTTAATTTTTTTGTCCAAAACAGCTTCTCTTCCCTGCTGTTCAAGAGGCTGTTTCTTCCTAAACAGTGCTTGCATCTTTGATCTGCTGTGTTTGTGAAGCTTTTCCTGTCTCAGTATTGTCTTTTTAGTAAGCAGTTCTCCAGAGTTTGCTGAGAAGTGACATAACTGAGTCATTCTTTCCTTTCCTGCCTGTTTTTCTCACCAGCCTCATATTAAACAATAACCAATTTATTAGTGTAATAAAGATCTTAATACAATATTCATAAATTATTAAGAGCCATTCCAAATCTGTCACGATTAACTCATGGGAGTGAATTGCTTTTTACAAGCAGCACAGATTCCAAGTTTTTTTGGGTTGGTGCTCTAGCTCATGCACATACTGTTAACTGTTTAAACAGCCAAAGCCTCACTTCCTTTTAAGGTAAAAATCCTTAGTATAAAAATAGCAAGGATTTGTTTGCTATCAAATATTAGTAGTACTTTCCTTCTGACTTCCCATTTTCCTCCCTAACTGCCCTTTCTCCCCTGCCAAAGTCCTTCAGAAGTTGTAGTTAAGTTGTTGTAAGAGTTAATCACTACACTGTGAATATTTAAGTCCACTTGACATATATGATATTGTAGGTAACCAAGAAAGGCGGCTTCAGATGCAACTCTTGAAGATTGAGACTTGAGTGAGCTACTGAGGAACCAAAGTAGGAAAGGAAACTCACGATTCCGCTTCCAGTTGGTAAATTCCTGAGCAGTTAGGCTATCACTAATTGTAGCCAAGATTGCTCCCTTAGTGGTGATTTTTGATGTGATGTGTAATTTTCTCTTGAGATAGCAACAATAGAAATACTACACATTAGCTTCTCTTAGTTTTGTAGGTTTTAATAAATTTTTGAATTGCAAAAGATCTTGAGTAAGTTTTCAAAACACAATGTAATGGCTGTAGGTTTAAGGAATTTTATAAGTCAATAAATACAGAGCAATGGAACAAATCTCCTGCTTGAGAATTTGCTGTTCAGAGATGCTGGAAATCCAAGTTACCTTGATCTCCTCTTAGTGAGGGGGCAATAAGCAAAGTTTTGTCTGGATGAGGGAAGAGGGAAATGAATCCAGTGTTTAAACCTCCCCTGCAGTTGGTCTGAAAATTTGGAGACTCTCATTCTTCTAGTGATTTTTCAGTGATGTATTGGCCCCATTAAATTCAGTGGGAGTTTTGCCATAGCTTTTAATGAGGTCAGAAAGAGAATAGTACATTTCAACTGCTTTTTTTTTTTGAAGTTGGAAATAAGTTTTATATTTGTTTCTTTTACAGTGAGGTATTCTAGAAACAAATCAACCTGTAATTAGATGGCATTTTCCATAGCATGATGTGAAGAAGTCCACTTGCAAGATGGGATGAAATAACCATCTCATGCTGCCACATGAGAACAACAGTCACTGTCAGCATTTTTTGGTGTCTTATTTATTTATTTATTTACTACCTGTTGGCGAACATAGAATTTGGGTATTGAGGACACATGAGGGATAATTTAAGATTTTACATCTGCAAGCTCTGCCTTTGGTAGGAAAAGGGTGAAGTAGAAAGGGCATAATTCAAATGAAAGGCAAGGAAATAGGGATTTGACTAGGATACTTCAGTGAGTTTTATCTATTTTGCAAAATATTTTAGTTATATTTCACATCTTATATTGTGCCAACAGGATCAAGACATGATGCACTGCAAATCTACGTTCCTTCTATTACCAGTGAAGTGCATTTGTCTATAAACAGATTATGGTGTATTTTCAACAGCCTGTGTCAATAATACACAGATTAATATTCCTGTGCAGGTTTGTAACAGTTAAATATTTATGAGATACGGAAACGTTTGCCCTCCTTCTTTAATTCACAAGTGTTGAACTGCTTTGCTTGCTGTTCTTCAAGTAAAAAGCTCTGCTCTGGAATGTTGTTTCAGTAGGCAACAATTTGATGAAAATATGAAGGTGGATGGAGGGGGAGAGACTCCTTTGCTTATTCTCTGCTGTTTGTCTGAAGCAGTGCAACCACTTATGCTTTAAAGCACCTTCTCCTGTTTGTTATCTGACCCTGAATATTTTCAATGACTTTGAATTGTGTTGCATTTTAAAAAAAAAAACAAAACAAAACAAAGACACACTGAAGTATCCAAGTATCCTTCCCTCTTCTTGGTCCAAGTGCTTCCCATGGGGTGCACTGCTTACCAGAAACCAGTGCCAGCAGAGCTCCTTGTGGTTGCAGAGGAAGGTTTTCAGACAACTCATCTTTCCTGAAGTACTAATCATTGTCCCTGTTCTCTTGTGACAGGGGAATGTGATGAACATACGTTTTCTTACTATGGGTGTGCAGGCAGAGAAATGCAGAGGTGCACCTTTAGAAGGATGGGTTGGTGTTCGTGGTGATACCTCCTGAGGAATGCTGTTTGGTGTCTGGTTCACTGCTTTGAAGACCAAGTGAAAGTTGGCAGGATCCTGCCCTCTCCTCCTGGGGAACAGCTCCCAGAAGAATGCACCTCCTGTGAAGGGATCAAGTGGGAGGAGAAGTTTATTTATTCACATTTATCCCTCAGCCAGTAAATGAATAATCTGTCATGCTTATCCCACATTGTCCAAGTGTTGTCCCTCCTGCCTCTGTGGTGTGGTGGCCACTTACTTCACCAGGCAAGGGGAGCTCATGTCAACCTGGGTGGGGGTCATCTTAAGGTAATGGAGTCTTAGTGTGTGAGCTTTTTTCTGCTTGCTTTAAATAGTGAGTCTGCAAACATCAACATAAATAGGAGCCACTTCCACTCTCATAGTTTAAAGCATTTTCAGTGTTTATGACTGCTAAGTAACAAAGTTTCAGAGAAGGCAGAACCCAGGCTTTCAAGATTTGCACATTTTGGGTTATGACATGCTCAAGCTTGTGTATGGTAAACAAGGTTTAGAAACTCTTCCATGTAGTTGTGCTTTGGACTGTAGGAAGCTTTAGAAGAAAACATCTAATTGTGCGTGGATTTATTTTATAAATAGGGACCGTTTCAGCAGTCTGTGTGGCCTTCCATTCAGCTGTTTGTTTTAGCCAAGCCTAAAACCACTTATCTAAAGATGATTTATTCTCACTCTTGAGCTGATAGAACGAGGCTGGGAACAGTGAAAGCTGAATTGTAGAGTTTAGTCTGAGCCCTTGTCTTCGGTCAAACCATAAAGGGAGCATGAAGGACTGGTCATAACATTGTTCTGGAAGGTACTTGTGGGTCTCTTGTACGTTGCTTGTAGGACACCTTTTTAAAATAAACAGCTGTGGTATGTGATTGACTCAGATTTGAACTTTGCAGCTGTTCCTTCCTATCTGCCTGGTATGCCAAAGCAAAACCCTGCAGCTCAACATCTCTAAAATAAAAACCTTAATTCAAATAATATAATTTAGATCAACTTCTGACTTTCTGGTTTTGGCGGTGTAAGCAAAATGGAGGCAAGTGTGTTTCTTTATCTAGTTTAGTAAAATATATGTTATTTATTTACTTAGCATATAGCAATGTTTTGTAGTAAAAGGCAACAGCTGAATAGTCTTAGCTATAGACATAGGCAGAGTATCTGGCTGTCAAAATTGCATCTAGTTAGGAAGAAGGTTTTAGTGATATTTTAAGATGGTTTGTTTTGTTAGATTAAAACATCTGAAGTATTTTTGCATTCAAGAACTCAGTTTTATTCTCTCTGGGTACTGTGAGGATCTGTTGTTTTCTCTGACACCTTTCACTGCGTTAGACTTCACTTAATGCAGAGCCTGACCATGAGCAGAGTAAACAAGGCTGAAAGTGTACTTTTGACCTGGCCAAGGTCAAAAAGCGCAGCCAAGGAAGGGCGGGTGTGTGGTAGGGTGGGATGGCGCTGCCGAGACCCTTGTGCTAGGGAGCTGCCGTGGTGTGCAGCTCACATGGGTGCTTCCCTTTCAGGGCTCTTCCCCTCCTGGCACACCTGCTTCCCCAGCGCAGGTAGCCTCTGCCCATGCCTGTACGATTGAAGGCAATAGTGAAAACAGAGGGAGCCCCAAATGGCCAAGGGGCAAGCCTACTTTTTGTAGTCTGCTTCCTCAGTGAGAACTCTTTTGAATGAGTTAATACCAAAGGGGTTAAAGAACTGTTGTATATTTTGAATTTGGACTGTCAAAGCAAATATTTTGACAGTCGGTCAGAAGTGGATATGGAGTGGCATGCTATGAAGACCATACAGTTATGTCAAGGAAAATACTTGTTGAGGGATGGGAAACAGAGGAGGAATATACAGCCAGTTTTCAGCCCCACAAGGGCCTAGCTTGAGTTTCTGTTGAGCAAAACTGGAAGGGGTGAGCAGAGCGCTGGATGGGAAGCTTCATGAAGCACAGTTATTTAACACAGTCTGTAGCCTTCACAGGCTTTGATGTATGGCACAAACATGCTGTTGGAGCCACATGAGAATTGGTTAGGTTCATCTCCAGTACTTTATCTGCAATCTTTCCTTGCTAAGTCTTACACAAAGGAAATACCCCTACCCCTCCTCTGGTCTGTGAGCCATCATACTTTATATATTTCTGTCCATCTGCTCATGAAGAGGAGTTCTAGGAGAGGGGCCCCTGCCCCTCATCTGGTTTGCTATCCTATTTCATGTGTTTCCATCTGTCTGCTTACAAAAAGGAGTCGTGAGTGAATGGTGCTCCCATTCAAGGGCATCATTAGTGCAAGAACAAATTTTTGCAGAAGTCCTCTCATGAATAAGGGTACATTGCTCTGGAGATGATACATTTTGTACCAGAATAAAGTACTCAATTACCTGGGAAAAACTTAATCATGAACACTTCACTGGAAAGCACAATATGTTCAGTCGAACTGTAGTTACTAATGACTTGTACTAACTTCCAGGTGCTGTGAAGTTTCCCTGTGTTGCAAAAAAGTGAAGTATGTGTTCCAGTGAAGTCCTGAGATTTGGCATGACCCCTGTATCATCTTTAGACAGGCTATTTTGCTTATACAGTGACTTTTCTGGAGATACTGTGTTTTAAAATGTTACTGCAATTTATTCTTGCACTTGCATTTCAAAAGAATCCTATGGTTTGGTCTTTTCTCCTGATTCTAATGTATTAATCCATGTTTTTTTATCAGTGCCATGTTTTTATGGCAGTGTGTTCTTCTGGAATTTTCACCTACTTATGTAAATATGAACTTTGTTCTCATCTGCGTTCAATAAACAGTATTTTAT
>NW_010193406.1:37615-53014 GCF_000695765.1 Mesitornis unicolor
AGCAGGTACAGAGTAAGCAGTAACAGCTATGATGGGTGCTCAACTCTTATGTCCCTTGGACCTCAATTAAAATCCTCAAATCACAAAGACAAGGAGTTCACATGGGTGTGGTGCTTGCACGGAAATACAGATTCTAGAGCTTTTTGGAACTTTTTATACAAAATAAAGAAGACATTTTCTATTAAATTCTCCTTAATTGACAAATGACACCAGAAGAATGTAGGTTTGTAGTGGACATTTCCTACATTCCAGTTGTTATTTAAAGTGGAAATACTGAGAGAATTAACTTTTTGTTGGCAAGCTGACACTTCAGGTCTCTGTTATTACAAAGGGTGTATTCGAGTCATCAGTGTGTCAGGTTGCTTGAAAACTGCATGTTTTCCCCCCAGAAATGGAAAATAAACTGAACTGTTATGTCTGTATGGCTAAAAGCACAACTAAATATTTTGTCTTTTTTAAGGCAATACTGTAACATCAAACTGAGGGAGACAAAATTAAACTGTTGGCATAGCAGCTTGAATCTCTGTAGAGAGAGTACCAGGGGAGTCTGTAGATCAAGTGAAGAAGAAGTGTACGAAATCTTGCAGATGGTTGACTACAACTAGTATAGGAGGGACTAGAAATTGCTGGATGAAATTCCGAATGTGTTGAAGTTGTGAGTGTGTGATCCATTTTGCATTCAGTGAGACTAGGATTCAACCACTGGGCTTAAAAATCCCAAGACATTAAATACCAGCCCCATGACAAAGCTAAAAGAATTGGGGATGTCTGTTTTTTCTGGCATCTGCTGACTTCTTTGTGTTTGGCAGCAGCGCAGCAGCAAGGTCCAGATCTGATTCTTGCCTTCAGTTCAATGTCAATATTTTGTTTTTTGTGAGGAAAACTTGGAAATGCTACATTCTCATCAAGGAGGGGGTAATGTGAGAGTACTTCTTGCTTCTTCCCTTGCTTTCAGGCAACATAGTTTCAGCTCAAGCAGAGAGGCGTGTATGATGACCCGTTTGTTATTCTGAGACCAATATTTGGTTACGAGTTGAAAGTATAGTGATCTCTGATTGCCTTTTGTACTAAGATAAGTGTAAGTCTGGGAATGTCATCAGCTACTGTTGAAAGGCAGGAGAAAGCCCTGGGGAAGGCTCTGCTGCAGTCCCAGCGTGCACAGGACTGTGAAAGGGGGGAGCTGAAAGGAGGCAGGAAGCTGAGGGCAGCCCCTCTCACCAAGGCTCCTGGCCACCTGGCAGCAAGTGGGGCATTTTTCCACAGATTCCTGTTTACAGTGGTTTAGTCGCCAGAGGCTGAAGGTGTTGGTGTCAGTTCAGGATGAGGTGTGTGACATACCTGCAGACAGATTGCTTTTCCAAAACACTGCTGCAGAACTGGATACAGAACCTGGGGAAGCTCCTGCAAAACCCAGGCATCCAAGGGATGGGCCGTGTCACCACACTGCAGGGCGAGCTGTCCCCAGCTGCAGTCCTGTTCACCTTCTCTGTAGGCCAAGATTGGCTCAGCTGCAGTCAGCAGAAGCCCAAGAAATTGGAACCAGCTTCCTTCACTCCCCCTTGCACCCAGGTGCCCTTGACACATGGAGCTGTGCCCAGCTTCCTTGCCAAAGGCGCGCAATGCTTCCACCCTAAACTGAAGGCAGGAGCCGCACATCTGTGAAACTGCTTAAACGTGTATGAACATTTTGCTGGGTAACTGCCAGCAACCTTAGTAATTTTGACCAGAGGAAGATGATGGGGGCGTGGTGGTAGGAGTGGGTGGAACTGCTGGGTGTTACTGAGACTTTGCTTGCAAGGTGCTTGACAAACACCCGCAAAAACAGATACCATAAGTACAGCAGGCAGTGGGAGATTAATCACTCTCCTGGGACAAACCCGGGAGGTTTCCAGCAAGCTCTGTTTGACAGGCCCTTCTTAGAGCTTTAGCGTGTTGATGCAGATCTACAGAGACCTTGGTTCGTTGTGGGGGTGGAAACGAAGACTTTTTTCTCACTGCTGACGTGTTGTCTCTTTTTTTCTTGTAGGTGTGTGATGTCAGAGAGTGGACAGTCCTTGTGGCCTCCCCTGCCAGCCTGCAGTGTCATGTGCCAGTATGAATATTAAGAAGGAAAAGCATACTTCAGAGCTGTGCATCCCAGACAGAAAAAAGGAGGAAATAAACGGAGAGAACAAATGACTCCATTGCTTGCAAAACTTCAGGCTGTTCACTTTTTCTCCTGAGAAATTTCATCTTGGCCTTTGTGAGAGAGCTGAAATAGCAGGCAGAGCAGCCACAGTGATTTTCCTTGGGGTCCTTTTTTTTCTTCCTTAATTTAATTTTTTCTCCCTGGTCCCTGGATTTTTAAGACTGCCAGCTGCACTGATCACAAGCACTGGACAGCAATATGTGTCATGTCATTGTAACGTGTCGGTCAATGCTGTGGACTCTCCTGAGTATCGTGGTGGCTTTCGCAGAGCTCATCGCTTTCATGAGCACAGACTGGCTGATTGGCAAAGCAAAGCCTTCAAGTGCTGAGGATGTGGACAACAGAACGGAGGGGTCGCAAGAGCCCTACCATCCGACACTGGGTATCTACGGGCGCTGCACCAGAATTGCCCACATGCAGCTTTCCAGACGAGACACGCTTTGTGGTCCTTACGCCGAAAACTTCAGTGAGATTGCCAGTGGGTTCTGGCAGGCAACCGCTATTTTCCTAGCCATGGGAATCATGATTCTCTGTGCTGTGGCGTTTGTGTCTGTCTTTACTATGTGTGTGCAGAGTATTATGAAGAAAAGCATTTTTAATGTCTGTGGGCTGCTACAGGGGATTGCAGGTACGTGTACTTTGAGAGCAACTAAAGATTTTAATTTTGGGGACATTCAGCTGGAGAAATATGGCAGTTCTGTCCTGTCTACAGACAGACTGTGTTAGGCAGACCCAAAGCAGTTCTATATGCTGGTGTTTATGCAAACACAACCGAAATTTATAGCTACACAGCATGTAATACATTGACATTGGCAGCAGAAATGCAGCCTGTTGTGTGCCAAAATGAACCGACCTGTGTTGCTTTTGTTTGCGGTTCATTTTTTTCCCCTCTATTTAATCTCTTTCAGTAATAAAAACTTCTCTCTTTTGTTACCAGCAGAGAGCAAAGTTTATATACTCACATTGAGGCAGTCTATCTCCCTCTCACTACTATAGTAATTTTTCCATGGACAGAGGCAGTTCTCTGACTGCTTCAGCAGCTCCATGACTGTGCTGAGAGCAAATATCACTCCAGAGATAAGAACAATCTGCAGTTGCACACTCCATTCTCCAGTGTTTCAAGGCTGTGAGGTTGACAAGCAATACCTTATGACAAACCCTTTTGTTAGCCAGCTTATTGTTCAGCTGCAGTTACGCAGCCCAGTGAGCTTATCTTTTCACTGCTCGAGTATCAGCTGTTGTTTGCCTGAAAAGATTAATTGGTTCTAGAGATCTGATGTTTCTACTTAAACCCATGGATTTTACAGAGATTAAATGACTGTTAGTAAACCAACACTAGACAGCCTTAGTTAGAGAAGTATTTGGCTTTTGGTACTCACCAGTGAACCATGGCGAGAAATTGTCTCATATGCAGGTTTTCATCTTTTGTGCTGTGTGTGTGGTTGACAGGAGGAGGAGAGTGGTCTTCTGCCCTACTTCTGGCAGCTCTCAGAGCCCTGTGAGGAGGGAATGAGCAGGGCCACCTCCAATTTCGCTGTTGGTGGTGCTTTTAAGCAGATATTTTCAATTCATAAATTGGTTTTGTTACAACAGAATTTAGGAGTTTTAACTTGTTTGCTCAAAACATGAATCCAGTTTCTCCCCTCCTTACCTCTGCTCAAGTGGCCAAATGTGTTTGTGGTGACTGTCCTTAGACAGGAGGTGTAGTCATAGGTGTTCAAACCTTTATGAAGGTAGTTGGTTTCATTTCAATTTAGTTGAGACCTAAATTAATCTCACACTACACACAGGTGGGAAGTAGCAAAAACTGTTATTTGCTGCCTGCTGCAGCCCTCCAGAGCCAGCCGTATGGGCCAGGGTCCAGCTGACGCTGGCTCCTGGAGCACTAGCACGGTGGCTCTTGCTGTCCTCCACTTGTACACATCTTTGGTATAAAAGTGTGCTGCTTATTTCACGCCAGCCACAACGTATGGTTTGTGCTTCTGGGGCAGAATTAGATTCCTAAGTTGGCTCAAGATCCTCCTGTTGGCATGCAATTAGCAAATGAATGTCCTTTACATACAGGGTTAGTTACAGGTTTTGGTGTAGTCACTCTCAGTTTACAGAATTTGCCAGAATCAGTGCAACAAGGAAGCAGCTCTGTAGTGCAGATTAAGCCAGGGGAAGGTTGTAGCTCCTTGATTTCTTACCCTGTACTTCAGAAATAATCTATGACACTTGTTTTTCATGAGATGACATTACTTCTTCTCTGTTGGAGGAGTATTTATATGGGAGATGTTTGGCATGTCAGACTTGGGTCTGTTGAAAAGATAACTTTACTTTCAACTCTGATACCATCTCAAAATATCTAGTCTAACATCAAGATTAGCAGGCAGTAGGTTCTTGTATCTTATAATACTGTTCTGGAGACCACGTATTTCTGAGTAAATACATGCAAAGACAGTTTCATGTTTTATTATCAATCCATCAGTACCTCTAATGGCACTTGTGGCCTTAATAATTGAACAGTAAATTAGACAAAGCATTTCTTACATGTTAGGGGATAGACGGGTCCTTTTTGAGCTGTACGAAGGAAAGCAGCACTTCCCTTCTTATAGTTCAGATAAATGACACAGCATGAAACCGGGTAATAGAGAGGTCACGTTGCTGAAACTGTTGATGAGAGTGCGCCTGCCAGTGTTTGCAGCCAGGCGTCTTGTGGCTAGCAACTCATTTTCTCAAGATTAGTTTTATTTGGTCCACTGCTACTTTTGTGCCAGTTGCCTTACAGTATCTGCTTACTTAGTTGAAATTATTTTCCTTATGACTTACTACACTTGTTAATTTCCACTTTCACAGCTCCTGAGTTTTGGAAACAAGTTGCTGTCATGGTTAGTCCATACAGGGGATTGTGATAGCTTATACTAGTGCCCTGACTGGAGAACAAGATACAACCCTGCCTTAATTGTCTCTGTCCTGAGATCATTCTTTCAAATGTGAACAATTATGTTTTCAATAAGTGTATGAGAAGAATTCACAAAATGATTTTGTTTATCAGCTTATATCAGTCCAATGTTTGCAAGTAGTCAAACATTGCATTTTCAAAGATGAGATGCACCCATGGTAGAGTCATCTACAGGAACTCAGGGTCCTGCAGACTTAATCTCATTTAAAATCTCTGTATCTTTGCAGTAGAGACTGAGTATTATTAAAAACACACAACTAGTTAATTTATTCCTGGAATTCATAATGAAAAAACAGTAGGAGACACTGAATATATATATTCAGTCCAGCCACTTTGCTTGTGACCTGGATGATGCCCATGGTGAAATCTCAGAACCGAAAGCACTATCTCTTCTATTATGGCCCTTCGGCAAATGTGCAAACTCTCATTTAGGTAAACAGGAAGGACCTGTACACATATCTGGCCCATAGAAGCTTTGTTGTGGTTTGTTGTTTGTTTTTTTTTGTCACAGAAAATTAGAAATACCCAGCCATAAAGGAAGAAAATACGGCTTTTGTTTAAACTCCTGTAATTCCTTTGTTAGAGAGCAAGACCTTCCACTACTTATTTTCAGACTGCAGTGCCTTTCATTCTCGAGCTGCAGAAACAGTAATCAGTGGCCCTGGTTTTGGAGATGTTTGAGGATCGTTTCATCTAGAAAAGCATCTTTTCTCTGCAACTGAGAGTGCAAAGAATGGAGCCCTGTAATTGAATAGATAATTACTACCCAGCAGCAAGAAGACCATGCAGGCTTCCATTTGAATGTCTTTTTGGGAAAAGTATTCTATTTTTACAGTCTGTGAATCACTTGAAATGCGGAGGCTAGAAAAGGCATCATGTTACTGTATGGTAGCCGATAAGTACCAATTCAAAGTAAATTTTCACAGTAGTTGTAAGAAGTTAATAATTGGTGATCCCCTACTGATGTATCTTGGTAAGCATATGTGATAGTTGCATATGTGTTTACAAGCCTTGTTTGGGCCTGGGTACTTCACTTTGGTACTAAGTAGTATAATCTAAACATAACCTGGCTTAGGACAGAACCTAAAACAGGTTTGACTTCTGTGTCTGACACAGTTTCCTTTATGAAGTTCATCAGCAACAGCTTTTCTTGGCTCTGTTTTGTGACTGCTGAGGGCACAGCTGGCAGCTGCCCTGCGGTGTCGTGGCTGGGCGGTCTTGGCCCCTTCCCCACAGCCAGTGGTTGCAGCTGCCGGACGTGCAGGTGAGCCACAACCCAGCAGCATCACCCTGACCGTACGTCAGGAGGTGGGAGGTAATTCGCAGTGTGTGTGTTATCTCAACTGCAAAACTTGAGCAGGCCCTGGTGTTTCCTTGTGGGAAGCTGCACCATCATGTGCCTGGGCAGGCTTTGGGGAGAGCAGAGGGGAGAGGAAAGCTTTCCTGTCGCGTCAGGAAAGCCGCTGGGTTTGGGAGTTTACTTTCTGTAACTCCTGCTTTGCCATGCTGGTGCGGGGCTGCTTTGCCAGGCAGGTTTACCAAAAGGGGAACAAATCGCTCCTATTTTTAAAGTCTTCCCAGAGTGCTGATGGCTTCATCTGGGAGGCCTCTTGTGGGTCACCCCCTTCTTACCACTTTGTTCATGGTTTGCTCTCTCCTAGCTCAAATGGTGCTTGACTAGATGGGTTTCTGACAGAAGCATGAAAAAAAAAAAAAAAGCAAAAAGCATGTGAAAATTGAGTTGCATCAGTCAGGAGACCAGCTGTGTCCCAGCCGTGCACCAAGGGGTGTCTCTGATTTGGTCAGGTGAATGCATGGCTGCGTTTTGCCATTCCATGGCTGTGCAGGCAGTTACGTCTTTAACAGATTCACGTCCAGTCAGATGAAGCAGATGTTCCTGTCTTCAAAGGCCGCTGCAGGTGGGCTGAGAGCATTAGGTTTCTCCTGACACTTGGAGTCTGTCTGCTTGGGCCCACATGCTGCAGGTTTTTACTTCCCTCCTTCATTCTAGCATTGCTGGGGATGACTTGGCTTCTTCCTTTCCAGGGTCCTTCTTCAGTATCTCCTTTCATAACCCAGCACTGAGGTTTCCTTAACATTTCTCCCTACTTTATTCTTGCTGAGCATGTCCTCTTGTACTCCTACTTTCTTCAGGGAAGCCATTTCTTTCCCCTGATGCTTGTCCTGCACAGTCCTGAGCACTGAAGTCTCCTCCACAGTACTTTCTCTTTTCAGGTATCTCACACGGTCTCCTGTTTTCATTCTTCTGTCCTTTCTGTGGTTTCTTATTTTTTCTCTTTTATTACTGTTATGTCTTCTCCAGTTTCCTTCTGTTTATACCAATCTTGGGGCACTCCTCCCTCAGAAACTACTGCAGTACTGGGTAGTAGTTCAGTTCCAGGGGTGCAGCTTTACCCTTCAAAAGCAAGGAAACTTTGCCACATTTTTCTAGAATGAAGAGGTGAAACCCAGTTTGAAGCCAGCTGTATCTGTAGCAGCCTATCTTTGCTGCTGGAAGAGTTTGTTTTCCATCTATTGCACCAAGAAATAGTTCAGTGCATTATACTTTTCGGTAATGATTTCCATTTGGGTGGCTGGGTGATTAGGAAGCTGGCCTAAGCAGAGCATGATGGGAACCATCTGAAGGGGAAGAGGATCTGGAGCTGTGCATAGGGGTGCATGAAGTCGGATCTGCCTGTGCAGGGTGAGCTGGTGGTGCGTGGGACTGTGCAGCTGCACACTCCTACTTTTGGGAAGTAAGGAGGCCGCTGGGAGTTGCAGAGGAGAAAACTGAAGAGGAAGCGGGAAATCAGCCAGGACTTTTCTTGGAGAGGAGAGAAAACACAGAAGAAGCAGCAAGCTGCTGTGGAGGGAGCATGGGGCTGCTAGAGCTCTTTGATGCTGAGAGTGTGATGCAGAATGTTTTGATAGTTGCAGAATAGTTTAGGATATTTGGTTGTAGGCAGCAGCATGCTGTAAAAAGCATTATTTTGTCTGAGAAAGGGCCAAGCTGGTGAGCAAGGAAGGAGGCACCTTGTGAGCCCACATTGCTGCTTGTGGGCACAGGAAGCTGCTGCTCAGCCAGGAAGCTCTGGCAGCAGGAGAGCAGAGCGAGAGTGGTTTTGCCCTTGAAGGCAAGGAAGCTCTTTGTTTGTCTTTCTAAAATGCAGAGCACACATTTTTCAAAAAGCATATTTCCTCTTGGATTCAGCTCAGAGTTTTTATTTTCTGATCCCAGAATTCTGAATTCTTGGAGTGGGAAGAAAGAAAAAAAGGGGATAGGGGGAGGATTTCTAATGGAAATCCTGACAGTCTGAACTGCTTTTGCTGTCTGCGGTGTAGTGCTTCCTGTAACCTATATGGCCAAATGCCAGCACCACATCTAATACACACTTGGCTGCTGAAAGTTCAAGCACAGGGGACTGACTGTTGTGTTGCACTATGCTAGGGAAGGAAAATCAAGTTCAAGGGCTAAACTGCTGTTGTGCCTGAGAGGGAGAGTATTAGTAACTTCAAAGAAATAAAGTGAAGATTTCAGTGTTTTGATAGATTTGGTGGTCACCTCATCTCCTGCGCTACCCAGGTGGGTGAGTGGGAACCAACAGACACACAGCAGATTGTAGATAGAAGAGAAAAATAATTTAAAAACCTCAGGTATTCAGTGATCAAGTTTGGCAGCTGATTTGCTCAGCAAGCATAAATCTTTTTCATCAAACCATGCTCACTATGAGGTTTTCATGCTACCCACTAAGAAATGTTTTACTGTGGCACATACAGAATCAGAGAATGTTAGGAGTTGGAAGGGACCTCTGAAGATCATCCAGTCCAACCCCCCTGCCAGAGCAGGATCACCTAGACCAGGTCACACAGGAACGTGTCCAGGCGGGTTTTGAATGTCTCCAGAGAAGGAGACTCCACAGCCTCTCTGGGCAGCCTGGTCCAGTGCTCTGTCACCATCACAGTGGAAAAGTTTTTCCTTATGTTCACATGGAACTTCCTATGCTCCAGCTTGCACCTATTGCCCCTGGTCCTGTCATTGGACATCACAGAGAAGAGCCTGGCTCCTTCCTCCTGACACTCGCCCTGTACAAATTTATAAACATCAATGAGGTCACCCCTCAGTCTCCTCTTCTCCAAGCTAAACAGACCCAGCTCCCTCAGCTGCTCCTCATAAGGGAGATGCTCCACTCCCTCCATCATCTTTGTGGCTCTGCACTGGACTCTTTCAAGCAATTCCCTGTTCTCCTTGAATGCGCACCAAAGTCCCTTACCTCTGCCCACATAGGTGAGATGCTGAGAACATCTTTACATCCCCACCCTGGCGGTGCAGGGTAAGAGCTGCCCCCTGAGAGAGCAGGGGAGAGTGGGAGGGTAACAGGGCTCCTTTTCCATCAGATTTTTGCTTCCAGGCCACAGAGCCAAGCCTGATGCTGCTGCTTGTGTATAGGATGCAGACACTAGGAAAATACTTAAACTCAATAAATGCAATGTTTTCACTCAAAGGCAAGAAAAAAGATGAAAGAGGCTCTTTCAAGATGGAGGGCTGCCTTATGCTTAGCTTCTGTCTTTGGTATATCTGGTGTCATGGTGAAATTGGTGGGTTTGAGTTTTGCTTACTTCCCCGATGCAGATGACCTGCACTCTGCTGCTGTTTGACCCACAAAGCCACCCGAAGTTCTCCCCTTCCTGCATCCCCCTTCACCCTTCTTGCTGAGCCTTGGTTCCTTTGCAGCAACTCCCCCCTGCAGCCCTGAGGTGATTTGTGCTGCAGGGTCAGTATTGAGGAAATGTAGTGCCATGAAAAAGACAGCCTGCAGCCCTTTTACCTCTGCTTAAGCCCAGGCAGGTTGTTGCTTTGGGTGCCCTTGAGGAGCTGTGGTTGGGTGGTGGTGGTTTTCATTCCCTTTCTGCTGATTCAGCATAAGCCATTTGATGGTTTGGAGGGAGCATGGCGCTCACTGGTCAAACAGCAGTGGAAAAGGGTATGATAAGTGGTGTGAAACATGTTGGGTCTTCTCTGCTTCTTTCATGAACAGAGTAAGTGAAACAGCGTGGTATTTCCTTCCCTGACTCAGGAACCTCCTGAATTTACCATCCACAACTGAGTTTCTCATTTAGCAGCTTTTCAAGCCTTTTATTGGGACATCCTAGATTAAAAAAGCTCAATGCTTCATAGGCTTTTAAGGTAAAATTGAGAGGTGACTAGCCCTCATGGCTGTACCTGAGCAATAGCCCTGTGAGTGGAGAGGTCTTTGGTTACCTCTGCATTGCTGAAAACTCTAAATGTTTGGCTTTTCCCCTAAAAGGTGCTTTATCTTGACTTAATTGCAGGTTCACCGTCTGCCACATGGGAGCCCCCATACTGTGGTTAATTCACTCCACATGGCCCAGGGCCAGCAAAGAGGCGGTGGTGTCATTTCAGGGCTTGGGACCAGTCTCACTTTGAGCCTTCACATTTCCTTCCCTCCCAACTAATGGGGACTCTCACCACGTGTATAAAAATCATTAAAACCTAATGGGGAATTTGCTCTCCCCTCTCCTAAAAACAGGACTCTGCAGGCTCACACTTTGTTACAGAGAAGTTCGAGCAGTTAGATCACACCAGTACAAAAATAAATCCCAAATCCCCCATATGATGTCATTCTGCCAAATCAACCCACGTGAGACTGAGGAACTGAATTCTTTTTGGTTTTTTCTGTGGGTAGCAACATATACGTAATAGTTGAGTCTCATACCGGTAGACCCCTGCACTGCATTGCTGTCCCTGTTTCCACACCCCAACATCAGTAATGCCATCAGAAGTTTACATGTGTTTGCATAGGTTTGGCTGTGAATGAGCATCTTTGATTTGCTTAATAAATGGGAAAAGACACATGACCAAATTGCATAGTTAATTTACTGCTGAAAAGAGAAGGGATCTTATCCTGTTCCTCAGCTTGGGGAAGTCAGTGGTCAGGGAACTGCTTACCCTTATATGTTCATGAGACAATTTTAAAGGGAAAAATATACCAGTGCAGGTTTTGAGCCATCACCTGATTATAGTTTTAGACAATAAATTCTCCTGCCTCAGTTTAGGGTATACCAAGTACACTGAAATCTGTATAAGGCTGCAGTCCTCTGCAGTGACTGCAGATGTGGTGATATGGACCTTGCCTTGGTGCACAGCCCTCAACAGCCACACTTCCAACTTACTCAAATCCCCTCTGCTTGTGTGACCTGCATGGAGTGTGATGGCCAGGTAGGCTTTTTTAAGCATTGATTTTTGTAATGTTATGGAATTTTGTTTTGTTGTGCAGTGTTTCCAAGTGGGCCACAGGCCGCCTCAGAGGCAATAGGGTGTGCAGAGTCTCCCCTTTCTTTTTGGACAAAGACCTTTTTGGATTTGGTCAGCTGCTTGCATTTGGTGGGTCTGGCAGTCATCCAGGGGGATGGAGAGCAGCTGCAGAGGCAGGTCTGGGGTCCTGTGCTGTGGGTACCAGAGTCAGCACTCCCTAAATCACCTCAGCACTACCCTCATCCTTTTCGTGTAGCCAGTGTGAAGTGCTGAGACCACCATATTAGCTGGCCTGAGCCCGCAATGTTAGTTCTCATCTGATTAAAATGAGATTACTGAATCATTTGGCAGGGCTGAAGGTATCTGTAATACAGCTGCTGTGTAGGAGGCCGTCGCTTTGGTTGTCTGTTGGTGCATGAAACAGTCAAAAGCATGCAAATGGCAACCTGGTAGTACTCCTGGCTGGGTAGCGGTTGATCAGGGAATGTTTGCATATGCAAAGGCCTCCTGCAGTTAAGCTAGCATAGTGCATTTGTATAAATATTTTACACATTTGAAATTGTTCAGGTATTCAGGGAGTGTATTGACACGTTTGAAACTATGAGCAATACAGTCAGGGTTATTTCTGATGCAATGCGCTTGGGCTGAGCACGAGTGCCCTGTGGCTGTGCAGAAGATAAGAAGGATTGGGATCGCTGCCCCTGAGGAGGGGACCTGCCTGCGCTGCCTGTTGGTGCTGTGCAAGGCCAGTCTGTCCCTGCCTTCACCCTTTTCTTCTCCTCTCTTAAAGTGTTGTTGCTCAGTGGTGCTGCTCCGTGGGAGCCTGTTGCAGTGCCACCTCATTGATCACAGCTGCTTAATTTCCTGTTTCTTCAGCAGCATTTAAAAGCTTTTTTGCTGTTTTGCTAGGAAATGAGAAGATAGTTTCAGGCTTTCCAATGGAAATTGGCTTTGTTAGTGTATGCTGTTGTTTAATATGGCACAACAGCAGCTGCACAGGAGGCTGTCAAAACTAAATGGCATGCCTTCACTTACCTAAACAAGCATCTGCCTAACCCGTCTGCAGGGTTGCTTCCAAGGAGGGAATGAACAAGCTTTTGCTCAGCTCTGACCCCAGCATGTTACATGATGCACAAATGCCCACTGCAGTAACGGGTCTGTTGGGTCTCCGTGATGTTGGCCTGGTCGCGCTCCTGCGGTGTCTACAAACCAGGAGCAATTGCTTCCTGCAGTCCCAGGCCCTTAAAGGGGTAAAGTTCTGGTGCACAAATACAAAAAGGATTCTCCTACAGAAAAAGTATTACTGAGCTGTTGGCAGAAATTTCGTTGCACAGTGGTGCAGTCTGCCATAGTTGTATTGTTATTTCACAGTAGGCTGTAGTGTTTTGCTTTGGTGGCTTAGGAGAAAGGAGTTGCTTTTACATAATTTGAATATAGAAGGGCTGATGTTTAATAGGTTGTCTGTGTTGTAATCAGGAAATATATTTTAGTCTAATAATCCAAATAAATTCCAAATCTCATCATTTCCTAAGGCTTGTTTTTGAAAACAGGTAATTGGGAATTGATAATAGTGTTATGTGGGCAAATTGTCTTAAGTGAAAGATGGGAAGATGTTCTCTGCTGACAGACTTGTACCGAAGAGTTTTAGATGAGGTCTCTGAATAAAAAGGTAATTTAAATAGTTTTCTGTTGTCATTCCTAGGCATCTGGCAGCATTGTAATGCATTCTTTCAGACCTCTGTTTTAAGGAATCCTAAGAGGAAAGGTAACTGAGCAACAACTAACAGAAAGGAAAATGTCCTTGTGAAAAATTACCATACTGATTAAGGAAGTGAGACAGAGCTGATTAAGAAGTAGGAACAAGGGGGTGTGTACAGCAGAAGCTGCGCTCCCAGCAGCACACCTGTGCTCAGAAGGGGTTAAGTCTGGAGCAGAGCAAGCCTGGGCTCTGGGGGCCTGTAGAGGAGCACAGTGGTAAAACAGCCCATAATGTTCTCAAAATGAGTTTGTTCCTCCCAGCAGGGGCACAGACAGCGATAATTCGACAGGTAGATTGGCTGTGAATTAAAACTCTAATTTACTGTGTGTTAGCATGGAGAGCTGAAAGGGTTTGTTGCAGAAAACTCTTCCTTCAGACAGAGCACTAGATTTTTGTTCTTTCTCTTGAAGATTGGCTTCCTTTCAAGGACACTGGGATGAGCACAACCTGATTTATTAGGAAAATAAGTCCCTATCATTAATACTCACTGTCTTCCTGCAAGATATGTCTCAAGGCAAGCTGTTGAAAGGAGATAACTGTTGCTTCATCAGGATTATGCTGACGTAAAATTAGAGAACACAAAACTGAGCTTTGTACTTCTGTGGCTAACAGAAGCTTACATGCTTTAATCTTAATTTGCAGCATTAAGTGGCTTAGAAAGCTGCACCATACAGATTAAATACAGAAGTAATATTTGAATGAGACAAGTGTAAGAGTAACTGAATGAAACAAATGAAATGAAACTGAAATTCAAGAAAGCTGAGAATTGTAATAGTTGATCCAGAGAGCAACTTTTATTCACAGATCTGTAGGTTTTATTAGGAGCTGGTGTTGTGTTTCTGTGCACTGTGAGTACAAATGAACACCCAGGATAAGGTTCTTGGCTCCCCTTCCCAGCCCCCTGTAAGCTCCAGGCTGTGCTCTTTGCTGTTTTTTTGTTCGCCAGAGCAATACCTCACTACTGGGTCTGTGCAGCCCATCCAGCACCCTCCTCTGTCTCAAAGCAAAACCACACACCTCCATGTCACTTTGTGCTGTCCACAGGCAACTGAAAACCCATTTCTCTTCCTTCAGCATTTTTCCCAAGACTGCCCTGTTGCAGAGGCTGTGGAAGAAAGCCTTGGTAAGTGGCAGGCTATGGATGTGGTGACACAGTGCCAGTGCAGTGGTCAGGGTTATCTCAGTTGTGCTTTGCACTCGGTCTCTGTGTGTCTCATCTGAAAAGCGGGTGCTCTGCTGCTGGAGGCTGAAACTGAGCAGAGCTCGCAGGCTCTGTGGTGATGGGAGTAAGTGACCAAAATGAGGGAGCTGCAGGCAGGTGAGTGCCGGGGACTGAGCAGTGGCTACAGAAAGGCAGGGCCGTAGGCAGTTAACCATAAACCTCTATCAAAGAAGCAGAGAGGTGTAAAGGACCTGGTCAGGCTCTGCCCTGTGGTGTGAGAATTTGCCATGTTTTTTTCCCGTGTGGATCATCTGGCCACAGATGGGCCTGTAAGTGGGTTTAGCTCAGCTGCAGGTGCTTCCGCCTGTGTCAGATGTGTAGATCAAGACTACAGTATTAGCCATAGGGACAGCCCTTTGGCTTTTTCGTGTTGCATGAAATGGTTACGCAGTGCTCCTTAGGCCAAAGGTTGAAGAGCACAGAGGCAGCTGAACGGTCCCTGTTGCCTTTGACTGTTTTGCATGTCTAAAAGCAGACTTTGATTTTCCAAGCAGCATCACACCGTGTCCTACCTTGCACCCCCTGCTATATCTTACCTTGTTCTCTCCACATGGGTGTTTTTCCTTCTCTTCCTTCTGCATCCGTGCTCCCAGGAGCAGAGAGGTGGTTGTTCTTTCTGGGGGGGTCTCTGAAGGCAGCTGCTCTGCTTACAAGTACTTGTACAGTTAAGTGCTTTGGGTTGCTAGCTTCTGTTTTAGTCCATAGTTTGCTCTGTTGTGGGGTGGTAAAGCATCATGTCTGTTTTGTTTAAGCTGCAGGAGTCACTGGGATGAGCTGTGTAGCCTGTGAGCATCTCTTTTGTAGTTACTGGGAAGCAGGAGGCAAAGCATCCCTTGATCTTTTTACTTGAGCACCCCTTTTTGGGCAGAGAGGGTGAGTCAAAAGGGTATCTGTGCAGCCTCTGCAGCTCAGCCATTGCAGTAGGTACTGGACCTTTGAGCTGAAGGCAGGATGTGGAGCCTGGGCCTGTCACTTGCCGTTAGGTCAGCCCGCAACCCAGGGAGTCCCATTC
>NW_010193406.1:53045-63895 GCF_000695765.1 Mesitornis unicolor
TGGGTGTGTGGAATTGACTCAGTTCAGTCATCTTTATTTGCCTTTCTTAGCAAGTAGGAAGCAGGTATTAATGAAATGAGAAAAGATGGTAAATATTAGTGGTAAAAGAGGTGATGTCCTGAGAAGCATTCTGTCTGCACAGAAATGGAGTAGTAGAAGACAGGTTCGTTAGTGAAAACATTAGGGATTTTCTTCTTATTTTGCTAGGCCTGTGTAGCATTCACAAAGTTAGTTCTCTGAAGGAAATTTGGCTGAGACTCTGACTGTATTCAAATCCATAGTTAAAAGACTCTTCTCCAAATTTTGTTTTCATCTCTGAGAAAACAGCTGTAGTTTATTATATTATGGGCTGCAGTCAGTATTCCTCCAGGATTTTTTTGTACTCTTAAAAAGTTTTAATTCAGTAAAGTCCTGTTGACTGCACTTAACAGCAGTCCTGCAGACTTTTGAGGGACAGAGTTTTTGGTAATGGCTTTTCAGCTTGGAGCATACATACCATGAACAAGAAGCATTCAGGACTCCAGGTTTGAAGAAATTACTGCATTTCTCAGCCCTGCTTGTGACTGAGCTACAAGGCAGGTTTGCTGTTAAGCATGGGCTCTCCAGGTTGGTTAGTGCTGGGGTGGTAAACTTTAAAGATTTCCTTTGTGGCAGCAGCTACACTGGCATTTTCAGATCTGGCCTCTTAATTCAGTGATGGGTGATTTTTAACTACCAAAGGCATTGTGATCATTAGAGAAAATGGTAACTGGCGCATACCAGTGTACAACCAGAAAAATACATCGTTTGGTCACGCTGGTTATGCAGAACAGGAAACTGGTGATGAGCAGAGAAGGAACTGCTGGTGTTTAGTCTGAAACGGCTGCAGGGCTCAGCGGGATGAAAGCGCAGTTTATCCAGGTCTGTCCAAGATAAAGCAGTGCTTCATACTTAATGTAGTCCGGCCAGTCAGCCAGGAAACTGCATAAAATTTGTCATTGGTTCTTAAATGTGAGCAGTGGTGAAATCCATCCACAGAGAACGGATATCACTCACCAGTGGGTTTTGCTGCCCCAAAGAATAATGACATTTAGTTCAGTCATGCCCATGCTCTTGTGTCATCGTTAGAAAAATGCTGGAGGAAGGACTTTCTTTTGTGAAATGTTCCGCATTCACAGACATAAAGTTTGGACAGTTGGATGATGGGTTTTGCGTTTTGTGTGTAGTAACTGCTTACTGGCTACCATAGAGCTTTTCTTTCTCAGTGAGGACGCTTGCATCTGCCTGAATTTCTTTAAACAAACAGTTAAGGAATCCTAGCGTACTGCAAGACAGGCCAGTCCAACTGAAGACTGTGCCAACAAGTCTTCACAGCTCTTCTTGGTAATCTCTTAGTGCAGAGGGAAAAGAGGACTGCTCTCTATTTTATTACTTATAAGAAATTTTGAGATTAGATTAAATCTATGGACAAAGCAGTGCCATACGTAAAATGCACAACTTTCAGCCCCCTTCTGGAAGGTGACGGTACCTTTACCAGCTATTTTCGTCAAGGTGCCAGGTTGAATTAAGGACTTCACAATGCAGGACAAATAAATGGATAATATATATCAGATCTGGAAGGCTGTATTCATTTTCTGGATAAACTGGTTGTGTTTAAGCAAAAACTGTTTTGCATAGTTCTTCCCATTCTTCTGAGTAAAATTTTAGAGAAAACAGAAGGCAAATTTTGATTCCTGTGAGCTGTCCTGATGTTTAGCTCCTTCTTATGTACATTGTAGATGGGAGATCTGTTTTTAACTCACTCTGGTATTTTTTAGCAGGGCCCATAAGAGAGTGGTGTAGCCACTAGTATATTAGTTATTTTTATTAAATCTTTCAGCTTTGCACAAAGGCACATTGTGTGTGCAGGAACTCTAATATGACTTCTAATTTCCTTAATGAAGCCCTTCACTGCTTAGGTAAGACTGTTCCTCACAGGAGAGAAAAACGATAAATATGAGAGATGATCAGATCGGGAAAATGCCTGGTCTGAGCTTCGCACATCCAACCTGAGACACAGCAGGGAGTTCGGGCAGTTAAACAGCAGGATGGGGAGTTGGGGCTTTTGCTCCTGCATTACTAGAAATGTGCTTCCCTTCTGCAGCAGTCGATCACCTGACAGAGGATCCTAGTATTCCCTGTGGGTATTTGGGTCCATTTGTTTGGAGCTGACCCCAGAATCCCTTCATTATGGAAGCAGTTCACTGAACTGGCAGAATGACTTTTCTGCTATATCCTAATGTGGCCAAATGAGCAGATGCAGTGTGAGATATTTTTTTCCTAAGGCAAAAAAATCAGTGTAGAAAAGATCCAGAGGAAAATAGGCAAAAATATTTATTATGAATGACTAAATAAAGCTGAATGAGGGCTAGCTAAACACAAACTCAAGAGTGGATGCAAACATTCCAAAGTATTTGAAAAGTGCAAATATAAACAGTAGGTAGACATGCTCAAATGTTTTGCAAGCTCTGTATAGCTAGGAACAATGTGTGAAAACAAAGGATGTAGAAGGAATACAGATCAGTTCTTCCAAAAGGTGTAGAGATTAAAATTAGGAACTAGGCCATTATCATATGAAATAAGCCTTTTGCAAGAAAAAAAACCAGGATACCTCAAAGTTTATATAAAACACTCCACAGTATACACTCAGGAACAGTCAGTAAAGGAAGGTAGGATGAATGAGGAAGAGTCTTCTCCTAATCCTGGTACTTAAGAGTGCGTAGTGATCGTGATGATGTCATGTGTTGCGTTTGGTGTTAAGTGATGATATGTTAAAGTTCTGTCCTTCTGTTTTTATTCCTAGGCCTCTTCCTTATCTTAGGCTTGATACTTTACCCTGCAGGTTGGGGATGCCAGAAAGCAATAAGCTATTGTGGACCTTATGCTTCTGCATACAAACTAGGAGACTGCTCCTTGGGCTGGGCTTTCTACACAGCGATTGGTGGCACTGTTCTGACGTTCATCTGTGCAGTCTTCTCGGCGCAAGCTGAAATAGCCACATCCAGTGACAAAGTGCAAGAAGAAATAGAAGAAGGAAAAAACCTTATTTGCCTCCTTTAACTCCAGTGGGGAAAAATACCAGCACCTGGATCTTAATCTGCTTTCCGTTGACTGGACAAGCAGACCCATGTACCAGTTTGTACCATTTGTGTGATTGAGCCCCATGCATTCCAGCCCCGAACTACTGAAATGGTCTTTCTTCCTTGCTGGGCAATGAGGATCAGAGAAAGGATCCCATGAAAGCAGAATGTAAATACTTGGGGATTTTTTAAATAGTTTCATTCTATGATCAGGACACAGTGGGGATTTTTTTGTTTTAGTTTCATTCTATGATCAGGACGCAGTGGGGATCTTTTTTAGTTTCATTCTATGATCAGGACGCAGTGGAATATATTAATCTGACTGAGGAGGTGAGAAATCATGTGTATATAGCAGAAATGTTGTTGTAACTGACAAATTCTGATTGATGGGATGGCTTTACCCATCTTGGTCACTTTGAAGAATTTGGATTTAAAATAGCAAAAGCCAGCACATTTTTTTCTTATACAAGAGAGAAGCCTATTTTAATTAGGCTTTGTTTCCAAGGGCTCCCCCTCACCTATGAATATTTTACCGCCACCTGGTTTGGTACCACACTTTTTCATTGAGGTGCTTTTTTGATACTGAACTTCCTTAAGCACAGTGCCTACTCAGATAGTAAGTTAAGTGTATGTTGAAGCGAGCAAAGTTGACGTGATGAAGTTTACATCAATCTTTAAGCATTCGAAAAGTCTAGTCCCTGCCAGGTTTGCCTCTAAAGTTACACTGTCAGGTGTGTGCCACTTGTTACTTCGCAGATAAATGATTTTGTTTCCATTGACTGGACAGAGAAGCTGTTGTTACACTGGCTTTCACCTGATTCTGATAAAAGTGTTTGAACTAACAATGGTTGGAAATATTTCTACAGCCTTTATTACAACTCCTGAAATCCCCAGCAGATGACACCTCCCCGCAGCACAACTGGGCTTTCTCTTGTGAATGCCAGCAGCCTGGCCTGGGTCACAGCCTTGTCAGAAATGTCGGTCACACGTTGGACTTCAACGTTGAATTCTTTCTCTTGCCAGTGAACCCTCATTCCCAGTCTGCAGCTCAGTCTCATGACACAGAGCTGTATGAGTCCTGAAGAAATTCACATTTTTCAGGAAGCATTGCCAAATCCTACATGGCTGGAGAGATTTTTTTTTTCCCCCTATTTTTTTTGAAACCGCATGTAGTACAGACCCTTTTCCAACTAAATCAGTAGAAATAAAACAGACCTTGCCACAGATGACATTCCTTTCTCAAGGGCAGTTGGTTGTATTACTTGTGGTGTTGCATCACTTACTAGAACTACTTCTGAAAACAAATTTAAAAGGTATTTCAAAAAACAAAGGAATGATGTTGGGGAGAAGTCATCTGAGAAGTAGTTCTAATGAAATACTAAGTGAATTTTAGATGACTCTTCTTGGTTGGTAATTCAACATCATCCAACAATAGTGTTGCTCTCCATCACTCCACAGTACAATATTTCAAAACATCACACGCTGCATGGATACAGAGGTGATCGCTGAGCTGCTCTGCAACAAACAAGTTCAGCTTCTGCCAGTTAGGAAGGGATTGATTTAATCAGCCTCTTCTTGAATGCAGCTGCTCCTGCAACCCACATCAACCCTACTCTAGTTTAAAATGGGGAATTCACTTTTCTTTCAAGTATTTAATGATTAAAAAAAAAACACACACAAATGTTACTGTCTGGGACCATTTCTGTCAACTGCCTGCACAAAGCAAGAATTTAGCAATTCAAAATTACTACCACTAAGTGGTGTCTGAGGACAGCAAATCACTCCCAGCACAGCCTGTCCATACCTGTGTTAATCTCTTTGGTTTGTTTTTTTCCCCCATATCCACCATCTGAATGGCTTGCATTTGAAGTGTGCCCCAGGCCTGGCACTGCTACCAGGTGACAAAAACACCTTGTTGCGTTCTGCCTGAGCCCCTTGTGTGGGCTCTTGCAGTTGGAAAAGGGGGGTAGGAAGAGTAAGAGTGGCATGCAAATCAGCTGAAAATTAAGTTACAAAATAGAGTTACAGTTTTAGCTTCTCTTAGGTGGGGAGCAGTCCAATGTCACCACTGCCAACAAATCTGGACACTGTATGAGGGTGACAGATGCTGCTTTGGCTTGAGCACTTAAGATTGAGTACGGTCAGTTTCTTCAGAAGGTATAGAGGGCATGTACTGCTTTGGCTTAGAAGTGAACAGTGACAAACCTGCACTTACATTACTAGCTGACCTCTGCTAAAAATTTCAATAGTGTGATGATTTTTTTTTTTTTTAAGTACAAAGGAGGAATTTTCAGTGGCATGTTTTGCTTTTGTTTGCATTTGTAACCAAGAAGAACCTGCTTGTTGCTGGTATACTATCAACTGCTCTGCAACACCCTAATCAATGAATGCAAGAATATCCATGCTCATCACACAGCACAGATAGAAGACAGGCTGGGAAGAAATATATTAAAAAAATAATCAGAATTTATTTTCTCAGGGTTCTGTTTTTCTAGCAAGTGATAAGATGATATATATTGCAGGTTTTTGGGTTTTTATCTGGCTGAGGTTTTCGGGTGTAGGGTGCACTCCTTAAATTTGACAGTTGTTTAAAGTTGTGTCTGAAGTTCACCTCAGCAGTAGCTTTCAAAGATACTTTGAAGAAAAAAAAAAAAGGAGAAACAAAACAAAAAGTGAGAGAAATCAGCTTAAAACAAAAAATTTCATGAGGGGGCTGCAGAGTGTAACTGCTCCTTATGCACTGCATAGGAGCTAGAAGAATTTGCTGTGGATTCTTTAAAACCTGTGTGCCAATTAGTTCAGTTTTACTTTGTTTCTGTGGTATTGAAGAATTCTTCAAACATCTGTGGTTTGATTGACTTCATAAACTTGTATTCTGTAAAGTGCCATAGACTTTTTAAAAAAATTGTAGCATATTTAAAAATCTCTCTCTCTCTCTCTATATATATATATACACAAACTTGTGTGAGATGTGCAATACCAGGAATGGGTTTTATTGTGGGGGTTTTTTCCCCCTCTAAGATTTTGCTTTTAATCAAGATATTTGAAAAGGGACTTCCCAGGGAAGAAGTGGCTGGAGTTACGGTGGTATGGACAAACTAAAGCAGAGTAATGCAACACAATCACTGATTTTTGAAGATTAATACAACAGCAGTAACAGCAGCTTAAAGATTTAACAGAAATCTCTTCTAGATTGATTTGAAATACTCAGATCTATGTAACACAGGCAATTCAAATGTGAAGCTGTGTCCATCTCTGGCAAGCTGCAATCTAAAAGCTGAAAAGGCTTAGCAAGGTTTTTTTTTAATGTGTTTTATTTCTAATGTGGCACTACAGAAATGATTGCTACTGAGCTATTTCTGGGTTGTCTGTATCACCGTTGTCTCTGTTTCACTCAATAAATTCTCTGAATTCTGAGATTATTTTTTTCCTCCAGCCAAATAATTTCCATTTCGCATCATTGTCCCCTGTCAGAGTATCTCCTGTCCGAGTGGTAAATGGGGAGGAGCTCAAGTCTTCCTTGAAGGCAGTGGGCACTGGTGCCTGCATTAAGGGAAAGACAGAGTCCAGCAAAAGCAGAACATGGCAGCAATGTAGACACCACAGCTGTTTTGTGTAGGAAGATCAGCTGTGTCAATCCAGCTAGACTAGATTTTGAGCCATGGTTTATTTGTGGTACTATTTTCCTGTTTTTGAGTCACCACTATGTACATTTGTTAGCATGAATGATGTATCTGTTATTTTTAATCTAAATATCAATTAAAATGTGAGTTTTACAAACTTTAACAGAAGTCTGACTGCCTTAATTCAAATGTATTGGACAAGCTGAGCCACACCAAGGTAGCTTTGATAGCATTAAAAAAATTCCAGCTCACTGATGATGTGTTTCAGATGTCCATCTGACTAACAATTATTACTACTTACAGGTCAAAAAGCACCTGATCTGAAATTGTAGCTATATGTTATACAATACAGTTGCATCAAAGAGACTTTTAAGTGAATGTATGGCTGACAGATGTATTTCATTTTGCAACTAAAGCACTGCAGTTCCTCCTCATGAAAAAGGGTAGTGCAGGTTATAAAACAAACACTGTGTAACCACACAAGCTTTTTAAGTGGTGTTTGCCACAATGTGTCTTACCTTTCACCTGTGACTGCACAAACACTGGAGAGGTTACAGTACTGTTCTTTAAGCAGATTTATAACAGAACCAGGATCAAGGCTTTCAGTAGTTTAAAGAAAAGTCAGTATGTCACTTCTGCGCTCTTACAGTTTTTATGGCCCATTTCTATTAAATTTGCATATACTTGCATTTAGTTCTACATTTACTGCATTTGCACTTCTAACAGTTTCTAAACTTCTAGGAAGTAGCTCATGGTTAAAGCTTACAACATTTAGAAACAAACCTACAGTCCAGAAGAAGTTAGGGGACAGGTGCCACTCAACACACCACAATGGTAGTCATTTCTATGGATTTCAAAGCAGGTATTGATACAGCAATTATTCTACAAATACAAAATACTGCCAAAAGAAATTACAAACTACTGATTTGTATAGCTAAAAACATTGCCTCCCTTTTCCAGTAATGTTAATGGAGTTGGCAATTGGGAACACAGAGTTCAATTCTCTAATTGTGTGCATTATTACAGATTTCTGTGTTCTAGTAACTTCTCCAGCTAGGTTAAGAATGACAATGCAAAAAAAGAAAGCAAATGTATATTATTAATATCGGAAGGACAGGAATGTAAAGACATCGTATTCCTCCTGCGATTCACTGAAAGCTTGTTTTTAACTCGATGCCTTTTATTTGATTTGTAGTACCTTTGTATCAGTGAAATTCTGCAAGTGTAGGAACTGGTGTCCCTAACCAGCTTTAGGTATCACTCAGATGCAGTGGGATCAGTAATCTGGGCTAGCTGAGAAAGGTAAAGAAAAAATAATTAAATCACATTATTTTGGCCATTTCCAACTGCTCTCCTACCTTGGACAAAAATCACTGCCCCACTGCCCAATCCAGCCTATGCACTTTTTTCTCTAAAACATCAAAAATAAATGCATAGCAAAGACAACAGCCCTGCACTGCAGAACAGCAGCGGTGCTTTAGTATGCATGCAATTACTACAGCTCAGACAATGTACGATCATTTAATTAGGCATAAAGACAGTGAAATACACTCGTGGCACTGTCAGCTGGAACAGTGGCAGAGCAGCTGATGCCACAGAGGCACCAAGGGTCAGAGGCAGCTGTTTCCCAGACTGACCTGGGCATTCTGCCCAGCCTGCAAAGCAGAAAAGCTGGGCAGTCACAAGTAACTGCACTCCACCCCAGGCTGCTTTGTCCAGGCCGACATTAGCCCTGCTCCAAGCACACTGCCAATTACTAACACAACCTCCCACTTCATAATCAAAAATTGGCCTCTGAAATTTCCCATCTCACCAGCTGAAACTTTCCCTTCCTGAGCTGTGGGTACAGAGAAGTAAAACCTCATCTTCTCAGCACTTTGTACAGCAGCTCCTTTGTGTTGAAATTTCTCCTTCACTTCCAAGCGACATAACAGCAACATGTAGGAACACTCACTGAAGCAGGACTGTACATTTTACGCACACATAAATACATACATACGCACACACACCCCCACCCACATTACTTAGTCACATCCACTGCACCAAGTGTATTGAGAGAAGGTAAAACAAATTAATTAAAAGTAGTTTTATTTGGAGTATCGCTACCCATTCATCCAACAAAAAGCACATTTTAGATGAGCTGTATATGCTTCCATTAAATGACTGGACAAATTTTCTTTTTTTTTTTTTGAGAACAAAATGTACAGTAGTGTGACCCACAAGTTATACTTCCCGTAACACTTTTTTCTTTTTTCCCCCTCGCACAGCTGTGTGACATGGTATCTAGTTTAATCCTAGCATAAACTGGTATTCTGCTGCTGCAGTAAGGAATCTGCACGATGTCTTTTTCTAAGTCTTCTATCTCTACTGATGAGAGTAAAAGCTAGTTGCAGACATAAAATTGGTTTGTAGGGGGGGAAAAAAGTACAAACTAATTCTTACACATTTTAACACAACTGGTGAAACCTAACACGCATTTGCTTAGTTACCCAATCCACTGTGCCCTACTTCTGGTTCATAACCAGAATGCTCTATGTGCATAGCATTTCCTTGACAGAAATCTACCTTTCCAGAAGTATCAGAGTATCTTTAATCACAGTTCTGTTTTTTCTCTGTGTGTGCAAGCCTTCCCAACATCATGCCTACAACCTTCTTGAGGTAAACTATCCCTTAGCTAAGCAGAGGAATTCTCTTCCCAGAGCAGCACTTAAATTGTGCAGTAATTCTAACCATAAAGCATGACTGGATCATTCTGCACAACTGTGCTTACAAGAGAGTATAAAACCTGTTCCTTTAGTCTGTCTCCAGTGCCACCCTAGATCTGTAAATTACAAAGAAACAGATCAGGTTGAAGAATTTTACTACTACGTGATTCATGCACGCGCCAGTGTCTTCAGAAACTGTCTGCTATGACCCAAAATTATCCTGACTGTACCTCACAGCACTGTTCTCTGTATTGTGCATTAGCAAACATGACTACATCACAGAGGTCCAGATGAAGTTGTTTTGCCCTTCAAAGAAAACCCAGTAATAAATTCAGTACAGTACATAGTTGATATTATATGAAACAGACTGTGATGGTGCCTAAGAGAAAAAGAAAAAGAAAAAGAAAAAGCAAGACACAGCAGTGATACAGAAATGTCAATTCATAGGCAGAAATTAGGAAAATAAACACTACCAAAGCAATGCTTTTCAGCAACTTCATTTTACTTTCAATAGTGTTACAGGATTCACTCAGTATCTGCAGAATTCACTCAGTAACGACAGAACATGTTTAGATTTTAACCTTGTGAGTTTACAGCACAAGAACGTGGGCTGCAAGTGTCATTAACAGTTGACTAGCCTTAATTCTCAATATCCTAATGTATCTTTTTGATAGTGGACATTTTGCTTCCCCACATTTCAGCAGAATTACAGCATTTATATATATAATTATAAAAATCAGGTGAGACTTTTACATAGCTCTTCTCTCCTGCACATTATTCTGCCAGTTAGAAGAAAAATCCCCATATTGGTCAAAACTATACAGAGCAAAACAGGAAAAAAGTCTTCTTTTATTCTATGACACTGTGTTAGTACAATAAATATACAAAACTTCTGAACTACTCAGACATGCAACAAAGGGACAGAAGTAGTGCATTTGTACAGAACCATGACATTCACCAGGATGGCAGAGCCTTGTCAGTAATTTACAAAATATACAAACATCACTCAGATAAATAAAACCAACTCCTAAATTACACATCAATGACTAGTGACATTCCAGTGTTTAAACTTCATCCTTTGTACCCAATTTGCCACAATACTACAAAATTACAGCTTAAGTGGGCGCCATACTCTGCTGAATTAGTAAGAGACTGTAAAATCTAGTTTTCATTAGGTACAAAATATCCTAACAAATATCAGCCTTCTGTTGTCAAAACTAAACTCAAACTTCTCCTTCCCTTTTGGGCTGCGAGTGTCAGAGACTTATGGTTTAAAGAATTCACATGTAACTGAACCTTGAATTTCACTTCGGAGGTTTAAATGTGTACATTCAACCCACAACATTACAAATCAATGCTCCCTATACATAAAACATTAAATATGTTTTCTCAAAGAGTCTTTTGACGCTTGCGGGGGGGGGGTG
>NW_010193406.1:63926-84422 GCF_000695765.1 Mesitornis unicolor
TCCCTGCCAAATGGGATTTTATTTCTAATGGTTTTTTCTGTAGTATATTCTGGTAATGTATGTTATTATGCAGTCTTCAACTTAAGTTAAATTGCAAGGACGATGTCCCTGGGATTCCTATTCAAGAGATATCCAAGAAAATGGCTTAAATTCAGAAGTAATCCACAGTACAGTTCCTAGATAGAACCCTCAAGTTAAATTTAAAAGATTGTTAAAAGAAAAATCTTGACATACACTTGCTAAGGATGATGCCTGACCTCAAGAAAAAAAACATGGCTTTTGTCTGGAAAGCTTTTGGTAACATTCTACATAGATTTAAGTTCAATGCTAGCTTGTCCGCTAGTATGACATTTCAGAGCCCCTATTACATAGAATATTTAAATTGCTTTTAATTTCATGATGCAGAGAGCACTTAGAAGCAAGTATTCATATGAAAATCAGCATAGGAGAAACTACTACATTTATCCAAATTCAAGCTGGATTTGAAGAAATTCGTAAAAGAAATGAGACTAACAGGGACTTCATGCTAACAGTGCAACACTGACCCAGTGATTAAGCCAGGCATTTTCATTTCTGTAGTGCTCTTCTGTTACTATGAATGCAGTGTAGTGAAAAAGAATCTATGAAAGTTGATTCAAAAATGTTATGCTGTCTTACTAAAGGTGATTCACCTCAAGGGCTGCATTCATTTCAGCTGCACAGCCTGTGGGATGCAGACCTTCCTGTCTTCATTTTCTAAAATAGTTTCAGAAAACAGCCAAAGTATTGTGCATAAGACTCAAGAGGCAATCCAAGAATGTAAATAGTCTTCAAAGGAGAGAAACATGTTACACTAAGACCCAATTATATTCTTGAATGTTATGGTGGTATGTACCACTGTGGATTGCTCAGTTTCACAGCACCAATTTAACCTCTTAGGCCTCAAGTTCAATGAGTTAAAAATTTAACTTTGTTAAAGATGAAGATTTCTCACTTTCCCAACTCAACATGGTTTAAAAGCTTTTTTTTCCCCAGTTTAAATCAAATGAGAGAGATGGCTGAGTTAACATTAAAGTGAATTCAAGTATCTTTTAAATGTCATTGCTTATAAAGTTCAATCTTGGACACTATTCCTGTTAGAAAATCCAATACTGAATATGTACGGTTTTGGACAAGCAGTAAACAGAGTGACTGACAAGGGTAGAGATTTGGTACCACAGTTAAATCCAAATCTACAATTAAAAAAACCACCCAAACCCAATAAATCCCAAATACAACAAAAATACCACTGCACATAGAAAAGGGAAGAGGGACAAGAAACTAGTGTTCTATAAGTCAATATTGGTTTCTTTTCTCCAGCAAAATGATTCTCCCAAGACATGAATACTGAAATTAAAAATAGCAAATATATAATAATTTAGCTCTTTGAAACCATTAGTTAACTTCCTTAAACTGTACACAGCATTACACATTCTATTACAGAGAATGTTTATCCACCATAGTAATTTCTCACAGGTAGAGAATACTCCATGAAAATAGATACAAACAAACGCTATAAAGTGGCGCAGGTAATTTCAGGACCAAAACGCTATTTTAACAAGGTAAGGTAACTCAACAGTATTCATGCAAACTTACAGGTTTATATCAAAAGACTTATCCTAAAAAAAACCCAAGAAAAGAATTCATAGTATCTACCCTAATTGTATTTGTCCTCCAGCAGCTGCTGAAATTGCAAAAACAGTAGCCAAACCTACCTTTCTACATCTCTCAGTCTACCCCACTTCTTTATAGTAGAAATAGGGAAAACAGTTCTTACAAAGAAAAATAATAGATCCAAAGTGCTTTCCTGAAGGTGAAAAAATTACCAGAGTGAAGCACTTAAAACATTTATTTATTTGATATAACACAGTTCATTCTCAGGCCAATTGAAATTATTTATCCTCCATAAAATACTGAAGGCTTTATATTCTAGAATGCAACAACCTAAAGAAGGGTCAAGAATGGTAATATTTTTAAAATAAGTAAGTTGGTAACAAAATAAACCAAACATTTTCCATTTTACCCATGCACAGCTGCAGAAGAAACAAACATGCTGTGTGAATTTTGATGTAGGCTTTTAGGAAGTGACCAGAAAATAAAGTACAATCAAAGGGAACTATGATGACTTTTCATGTTTCCCTAAAATTCGGTTACCCTTGAACGCATTTTGAGCTGCACTGGTTGCTGCTGTTGACGTGGCGTTGGCTGCAGCTGTTTGCACAGTCTTGTTGGACATCACTCCCGTCGCAAACTCCTGCTGCGCTTTCTCAAAACTAGCGCCAGTCGTGCGGTAGAGGCCATGCACCTAAGGAGGTGGAAAATTGGAGAAAAAGGGCACTGAGCTGTCCATTTCTTGGCAGACTAATAGCAAATTCTCAAACACGAAGAGCTGTGTGGTGGGGAAGTCTGGTTTGCTCATGTGTTTGGGAGGATCCAGAAATGAGTAAATGTAATCCTACAACTTCTTATCGCCCTGCTGCACGCACAGTTTCAGCGCAAAAGGTTTTTATACGTCTTTATTAAAATGTGCATGGTATCTATTATCTGAAATAACACAGTTAAATACAGGAACAGGCTGCATCCTTAGCATAATACAGGACTCACTGCTTGCAAAAACATCTTCTGCCTCAATTTGTGTATCTTTGAGTTTTCATGCTATGCAATCATTAATTGAGCACAAAATGTTAAAATAATAAAAGCAGAGAAATAGAAATCCTTTTCTGAGCTGCCAAGCATCTCCCTCTTCTATTGGTTTTAAAGGGAAAAATTTTGGGAAGAGCCGAAACTGAGCAGTCACTTGAATCAAACTTCACTCAGCCTGATGAATCACCACAGATCTGAAAATTACAACCTGGCATCTACAAGTACAATGATAGTGCCCCTCATCTACTGCAATGACATTCACCTTCCCTGTCACTCTGGGCTTACCTCCCAGTTTTTCTTATTCAGAGCTATCCTTCCCCATTTTAGTTTGTAGAAAGTAAGTGCATTGTACAAACAGCATTTTTTAACTCCACAACAGGATAAGCAAAAAACAGGTTATATTGTTAACACGTAAGGCACACCCCCCCCAAGAGTATCATTTAATCCCCACTACTTCATGAGAGAGTACCTCAAGCAAAGAAAGGAAACAAAAGAAGGGAACAGTATGTATCTTACCTTTTTAAACATAACTAATGAGATAACAGCAGATGCTGTGAAAAGTGCAGCTATGATTATCATCATAATCCCAACAGGAATACTCTTATTCAGACCAGTAAGAGATGAAATCCACCCACTGAAGGAAAAAGAAAAGACAAACTTTACTAGCACAGCACATGAATCACTGGTATCCACATCAGGAGAAGCTTTATAACCTCCTGGTCCTGATCAACTTTGAATATTTTTGAAGAGCAAGTCATGGGAATTTCACACAACCATATTTTGGTTCTATAATATGCTTCTAGAGCTTTGTTTCTATTTTTCCCAATGTATGCAGTGAAACTCTGTGAAAAATTGTAGTAAAGATGATTATTCTTGAGCAGAATTGAAGAAATTGTGAAGAGTTGCTCATCGACATTTTAGTGTTTGTTCCCAGGTTTTTTTCTGTAGTTACTGTCATTTCAGATCAATTCAAGACTACATGATTTCATGGAAAAGAAAATGTCTCTAAAAAGATAGCTTATAACATCTTTAAATATAAAAAAGCCATGCCACACAAACACAGAGCTTGTGTGGGAAGACTAATTTATTTGTATCCACACAGTGATGCTTTCTCAATTGACATTAATATGATAATTCTTTGAAGAAGGTACTATCAGAGTAAGCAGTAGAAAAGATCACTATATCAGTATCTACATTTCCCCATTCCAACAGAAAAATACAGTATTGAACTCGAAGCCATAAAAACCAGGTTGCCTTAAGAGAAATAAAACAAGATGGAAAAGAGTCTTTCACAGAAAGAAAAGCAAAAAATTTCTGTAAACCTCAACAACCTTAAAACTTTCCTCTACCTGTTTCAAATTGCTTTGATATCCCCTAAGTCCAACCAGACTCTACCACAAAACTCCAAAATCCAAACTGTAATTAGCATTTTCTGATGATCTACTTTTCATACTCCTTCCCCAAGCACCCTTAAAAGCACACTCCACATACTTGGAGAGGTAGCCCTCTATAAAGTACTTTTACCATTTTGGTAATGTCAATCAGTATGTCTATGAAAACCCAAAATATCCGATTCGAAAACAAAAGTGAACAAAACAGCATCTTTCCTTATACTCTAGTTCTAAAGCAATGCTGTTTTGTCTGCCTTACGTATGCATGGAGGTTAGTAGCAAAAAGCACAGATACAGAGAAGTGTCACAACCCAGCAACAGCACTGCTGGTCACAGCTCTCCACGCTACCAGCTGGATACTACAACCGTGCTTTTAGTTAATTCAAGTTCGTTGTGTTGGTTTTTTTTCCAAGGATGGTGACTGGTTCACAATGGCTTTTCCTTGTAAAATCTAAATATTAGACCTTGAAGACTCAAATAATAGGAGAATAATAACTGAAGTACCTCACACTGTTGGGATATGTTTCACCAACTTTTCCTAGTTAAGAGCAGTCCAAAAATGCCTTTTTTTTTCTTTTGAGTGCTAAATGTAACATTTTCATCAAACGCAAGATTTTTTTTGAAAATACACACAGACCAGATTGCAGCTGCTGTACCAGAAGTGAGTGTTTGTGTTACAGACACTACAGCAATCAGAATACTCACCAGTTTCCCCATCTCTGAAATCCTGCAGCTTGAAGTACATGTACAGCAAACTGACAGATATATACAAAGAAGAACACAAAAAACCTGAACGAACTGTCACTCCTGAAATAAGGGGAAAAAACAGGATTAAAGCAGCCAGGAAATTAATTACTTTTAGCAAATATTGTAGTACCAATCTATCTTTTTTTTCTGCATTAGCTAAAGGAAAAGTGCTTTTATTTGTTGACAGTGACTTGAAATACCACTAATTCTGTGATTTTTTTGAGTGTTTATTTGCAAGAGCTGCTGCTCCTTCCTTAATAGAGTATTTTTGCCACTGGCACCTCTAGTAGAGGTGAGAATGGCAGCAAGAGACTATTCCTTGGTGTTCTGTTCAGCACACAGCAGGGCCTCTTAGACTATGCATAGAGGTTTTATTACAATGCATTAACAACAGAATTCTGCTCTGCTTTCAGACTGAAGTTCACAGGTCTGGCAGGATGGGAATAAAATATTTTAATTGTAAAAGTAAATAAAATATAATATGGAATTACTGAAACACAGTGCTAACCAGAATACTGAAGCAGCTGTTGCTTGAAAGCTAAATACACAAAATAGGTTTGCTGTTTAAAATTACTAAAATGCCAGCCTGACAAAAAGACTGAAAAAAAACCAACAACCAAACAACGAAAAAACCACCATCACCAAAACCAAACCCAACTATAAGTAAGACCTCAACTTTCTACTATGAAAACTCGTTACCATATGATATGCTTGCTACCAGAGTTCTAAAGAAAGCAGAAATAACTTGGTCAAGTCACAGAACCAGATTTTTCCATTAATAGCTATTCCTGCAGAAGGGGGTTCACTTTTGTTTATTCAAACAGTTCAATTCAATAACTATTTCATTTTCAGCTGTGCAACTGACCAGAATTTGAATATGCAAGTAGTATTTTTCCTTTTCCAAACAATCTATATTCACTAAGATAAGCTATGGATTTACTAGAGAGCAAAAGCAAATTCAACTATATGATTCCTCAAAGATGTGTGGATATAGCAATACTTCCCTGGTTAGCAAAAAGAAACATCTCATTTAGTCTAAAGGTTAAGCTTAACAGCAATTTCTGGCCATCAATCTTTCTCTACAAGAATTAGTGCATTTAAACTGAGAATACCCTGAATCACTTCAATGTAAGCAAAAAAAAAATCCCAAGTAATACTGTAAGAGTACAAGAACTTAAAATCTCTACATGCTGATTTTCACCAATAAAAGTTCAATTTTGCACACAAATCAACCATTCTATTCTTAAACACAAAGCTAACACACCTCACACTCGTGAATTCTGAGAAGACTGCTAAAAGCTAGGAAAAATACTAGACTTTCATTACTGTATACCCGCTTCACATATTCTTAAAAAACTCAAGTCTATGTCAACTACAGACACTGTAGGTTACTTAACAATATAAGACTTTTATAGTATAGTTTTATGAAGTTCATTCAGGAAACTAAAAACTTAGGATACTCTTAACTATTAACCTACTCAAATTCTTCATGCAAAAGCAGAGATTTAGTTAGAATTTTCCTTAAAACTTTTATGAGCCCAATACAAACTTAAGTATTTCCTACAAATACTTTGTAAATGGTAGAAGCTATAAATACTTTAAAGTATATTCCATTATATTCCTAACTATTGCCATATATGTTTCAAATACAGCTGAATTAATGGCAAAGTTACTACTTGTTTCTAATGAAAGCACATTAAAGGATTATCATAATGATAATCAAGCAATTCTGGAATATTATTGCATTTCAACAAGTTTTAAAATATCCTAAGTCAAGCTGAAGTCGTTACCTGAAAGCTCCATAAAGTGGTCTGTACCAGCAGACAAAAGAAAAAGGGGTAAAAAGCAAGAACCAGAGTATACTCAATCCAAAATCAACCCCTCGTGTAGCATCAACGTAAAACCAGGCCAAACATCCAAAGATATTAAGAAACAGTGTCACTGTATGGACTGTAGAAGCAAAAGCAAAATAGTCTTAATTAAAGTATGTTTATACAATAAATTATTACAACTGTTAAAGTAATATCCAAACTGAGCATTTTTACACAAAACATCAGTATGCTGACAGTAAATTAATACCCTCTCAAGATCCTCAGCAACAAGCTAACTTGTAAACAGATTTTTTAACTTTCAGGCAAACCTTGTATTCACATGTGAAAGTACTGAACACAAAAATTCAAGTACTATCAGGTAGATGATGAAGGAAAAAAGCCTGTCATAAAATAGTACCTTTTCAAACTTAAAATTATCAAAAATAGTTTCTACAGCTGCAATAATTGATACTTTACTTGATATGTAGATAATACCGAATATTTTTTGAGAGCAAGCTTATAACTCATATGAAATGCATCATACATTTAGCACTGTACAGATTCTAAATTGAAAAGAAAATTTAAAAGAACCCCAAACTTAAAATGCAAAGCTCTTTGTCTTCCATGTAATACAGCAAAAAAAACCCCACTTAATAAAAATGTTTCTCAGTAAAACAATCTGCAAGAAGCTGTTCTAGATTCTTTAATACATATTGCATATTCAAGTATTTCTCATAACACTGGTCTTAAACATCTGCCTTTTTGGTGCTCTGTTCTTAGCTCAACAGCCCATTGGCAGACCTCGTTACAGGTTAACTGCTGAATTTCTACTACAGAAAATGCATTGGCAATACAACTTCACAGCTTATTTCAAATATATTTAATTCTTAGAACATAAAAAGATAATGGAGTATTAAGAAACATTGTAACTACTACCTTCATGCTATCTGGCACAAAAGTTGGGTCTGCCAGACTTAAAAGATGAACAGGGATTTGTGTCTTTGCTCAGCCATAACCAGTGATTCAGGAGTCATTTTGCTGTCTCAGAGGACAGTCTCTGTCCTTGTGGACCATGATAAAGTAGAGTATTTAAAACTGAGAGTGCACAAGCTACTCCTTGCAGCAATGATACTCTATTTAAGTGCAAAAAAACATTTTAGTCATTTTACTGGAAGGAAAGGTTAGCAGAAGAGCTGACAAGATTCGGGGGGGGGGCGGGGAAGACTCCTTAAACTCTTTGCTGCCCTCTTCACTAGTATTTAAATAAGTCCTAAGTCAACTTAACGAGAAAAATGTCTTAACGCTAAATGCCCTCACCATTGCATGACAGGCTGATGAATGATGAAATTCAAAAACACTGCCCTCAGAAAAATGGTATTTTCCTCTAAGAGTCGCCAGAAACAGAAACTGTACTTTTAAATAAAAAGCATTTAATGCTTCTACATATCTTAGCACTGTTCCAAGATGTCAGCAAAGCAACTCATTTCAGAATTCATGTGTATGCTTCAAAGCACAACAATGGATACAAATCCAAATTCCTGCCTTCCACTGAAAAATATTGAGGAAGCTTTAGTCAATACTGGAAAACAGGGAGAACCCCAGATTACTAAAAACAGCCACATTCTGGTGGAGTTCAAACTTTCTGAAATTTCTTTTTTTTTTTTTTTTTTTGCAATTGCAATTATGATAACAGGACAAGTTTTAAAAGCATATCATGAGAGCAGAAGAGGGTTGCAATGTCACACCCACTACTGATACTTAGAAGCTTAACAAAACCAGCAACTTAGGGTCTACTTCACTGAAGTTACGGAGAATCTCATCAGTAAAAACTGAGTATTACCAAGCTATGGATGAAGACACAGGACTTCACTGACAATTCTTCCTTTGCTCCACTTGCCTTTCTCTCTGCCTGCTGCAAGCCTCAGAAAGGCATTTGTTCTCTGAGCCAACACCTTCACTAAGTAAGCTGGAGAAGCTTTGTCATTTTATGAACAGACAGGTGTTTTATGCTCAGGATAAGAGGTTTAAACACCTTCCACCTACTTGCCTTTTCAAATTAAATCATTATACAAGTTATTAGAAGATAATGTGCACCTGGGGGCTGAAATGTCCTAAGGCTCTGGAAGTCTTCAACGTGCAATGTCTATATGACAGTAACTTCCAACTATACCAACACAGTACTCAGTGTGAAGAGATCTGAGAGCCTTCTCCTAGCTTAGCTGTGGAGGCAGTTGAGGCTTTAAAAAGAAGGGCACTCCATTCATGCCAGAATAAGAGTGAACAATGGGAAATTACATTAGTTTAATAAATATTGAGACTCAATATCCCTTTTTTTATTGTAAACTTCCTTGTACAGAAGAATCCTACTTATAGTCACATACCCTGTCTTAATTAACTACTCATTATAATCCATTAATGTCTGAAAATGAAATGTAGATAAAGACCAGAAGCTGCACTCATGCTCTTTGGCATCCACATTATTGAGATGGTTATTTTGCAGTCTCATTTGGGACTGTGTGAAAAGAGATTTTTGTAGTAAGTTTCAGTTCAGTAATGTTTTATTGACAGTATTCTTGGGAAACCAAACTCCTCACCAGCACACATGACAAAAGAATGCCCTTCCTTCCAGGAACCAGCTGGACTGTCAACCTGTAATGGACTGCCTCAAGGGGAACAGGATGCCTACAAAACAGAGGGGTTTGAAGGCACAAGGCAGTTGAAAAGTGAGGACAAAGCTGGTGAAAGGCTGAAGAAAGGCTGAAGAAAGCCTGAGAGACCTGGGTCTGTTTAGCCCAGAGAAGAGAAGAGCAAGAGGGGATCTTAGAAATGCTAACAACTATCTAAAGGGCAGGTGTCAAGATAATTGGGTCCAACTCTTTTCAGTAGTGCTCAGTGAAGGGCAATGGGGACAAACTGGAACACAGGAAGTTACATCTGAACATAAGGAAAAACGTTTTTACTGTGAGGGTGCCAGAGCACTGGACCAGGCTGCCCAGAGAGGTTGTGGAGTCTCCTTCTCTGGAGACATTCAAAACGCGCCTGGACATGTTCCTGTGTGACCCAGTCTAGGTGATCCTGCTCTGGCAGGCGGTTGGACTGGATGATCTTTCGAGGTCCCTTCCAACTCCTAACATTCTGTGAAGTCTGATCATACACAACCTTGGAGCACAGAGTGGCTTCAGCCATAGTTTAAATTTGTCTTTTTGTCTGTTCTGCTCTTTTTGGAGAGGGCGAGTGTAAGACATGTGCTAACACACCTTATAAACGTGCTTCCATAGGGAAAAATACATTCTGAAACTAGCTTAGATCAGCACATGGCAAGGACATGGTATCAGAAATGTAAAGGTGGGGTTTTTTTCTCTACACAGTACATTAGGACTTCAGCTAAAATACTGTATGCGGTCCACATTATAAAATTCTTGATACTATACGCTAAAAAACCCATAATAATAGAGTGGACCAAGCAGCAAATCTGTGACACAGCAACCAATCAGACCTCTAGAAAACATAACTTAAAAAAAAGGCTGAGTAAACCATGCTAATTTAATCAAAAATAGAAAACTAATGAGGATAAATGTGTTCTCCATAACAGCAGCGGACAGAACAGGGAGAAGCAATGACAGGAAGAGAGAATTAAATTATATCATTAGAAGGTGTTTCCAAGTATAAGACAGCAACACACTAAAACAGGCTTAGAGGGAGTTTATTAAGTGTCCATCCTTGGAGGTTCTCAGGAACAGGCAGAACAAACATCAACACAGACTGATGTATGTACTACTGATTGTATCCTCAGACAGAAGGATGGATGAGATTAAACTCTCCTAAAAGGAAATAATACCATAAAAGTTAGCACATTAGGGTATTATTTTTCTACCAGAATCTACAATTTAAGTAATTTGAAAACCTTTAAAAGTCTTGTTCACAGAAAATACAAACATTCACAACCTATATAAAGTAACAAACCCAATTCCCACAGAAGCTTTCCATGAGATTAAGCAGCTGTTTGGCTTGCAACTTCAAATAAGAAATAGTCTTTGAAAATCGGTACTGCTCATTTTGTACATGCTATCAACCTGCAAGGAAAGTAGATGGCAAACACAGGCTTTTGAGCCAAAAATTTTTGGTGTTTGATACAGGTCAAGAGACATGGGACACTTCATTAGTAACAGCACAGAAAGATCTAAAAAGTAGTGCTCAGTGCTTAAGAGTCAGGAAAACTGTCATTCTATCTGCAAGCCACTAAAACAGCAATGGTCTCAAAACCAAGACAGAACAGAAAAAGCTCTACAGGCAGCTGCCAGAAGCCACTGCCAACTGACTGCTGTAGTTCACAAAATACATGTGAGCAGTTAAAAAAAAAAAAAAGTATTTCCAGGGGAAGAAAACCCCAAACATGCAAAGATAAAACCACACCAAGGAATCAGAAAACTCTTCACTTCTGATACAAATAGAGAAAAGATGGATGATTCATGGCATAGGGATACAAACTTGTTTTTTCATCAAAGAACACACAGATCTGACACAGGTTAAAAAGTTTCCTCAGACACATGAGGACCGAGAATAAGGATATAAAAATTGCTGTTAACCACGGCAACACACATAAAACTGAAACAGAAAAGTTTGTTCCTACAGCTGCTATAAAGGAAGAGGAAAACTAACCTACTTTACAAAGTGCTGAGCACACAGTGCTAGATTTATCCAAATGTGACTATGTTCACAGAGTCCCTAGGCCTTACATGACCTAGGAAGTTGTGGAAAATAAAATAAAATCCAGGGTAGAGCAGCAGGCAGAAGCAGGCTGGTTTGTCTCCACTGAGGAAGCACAGCCACTCTAATGAAAAATAAAACCAAACCATGTAGATACGATCCTGAAAAAGAAGAGCCACAAGGACTGATTCAGCAGCCAGCCCTAAGGCATGAAGTATCGTACTCAGTCTTTTTTCCTTTAGCCTGAAATACATTTTGTCTTTCTTTTCCCTTATTATGCCCTTTTCCTTTACTTCTGAGTAATTCCTAAATCAGAGAGTACTAGAGCTAAAGAAGGAAAAGAGCAAGAGGACTCCATTAAAATCTGAGTCTACCTAGAAGAAAATCCGTTATGCTAGTGTAAAAGCACAACTTAGATCACAACTTGATTAGATTTCATCTAAATCTTAAGTGTCTGTCAGATTTATGAGAGCAACTAGTCACACATTCTACAGTAGTTTTAGTTGCTCATTTGAAGATTAATGACCCTGCAATGACTAGAGAAAGCTGTGGATTATGAGGAAGTGAAATTCACTTGATTCAATGCTGACTGCTTATTCTATGTGCTTCAATTATGTGGTTCAATCACAGTAATAAAATTACCAGATTAACAAGTAAAATTAAAGAGATTTGCTAACTAAATCTGAAGCCCTGACAAAAAAATCTAGAAAAGTTCTGAAATTTACATTTGTTTAGTATGCTAAAAATCTATTAAAAGCATTGAAGAACTTTTAGAATCTTTCCTCAGTGTCAGAATAATTATTAGGCCCTCATCACACCGGACAAGGCAGAAGAAACAAATGTTGTGGCATTTGCACATTTGGTTCATCCAGCATTTCCCCAGTCAAAACACAGTACCTGAATGAGGGCAAAATCAACCCCATTAATATGGTGCAGAGCATTGATGTACAGGACAGTTTTAACATGGATAGGGTCTTTAGCTAATTTAATTTACACTACTTTTTAAATGGACTGAAATCATATTAAGTCTCCACTCCACTACAGACTAAAAACTATATTAAACTATATAAATGTACGTATATAAAAGTAAATGAATATTAGACTTCTTAAACTCATAAGTCTATTAACACTGATTGCGAATTATACTTCTTAATACAGAAGCTGATTTTAAAACAAGTACATTTATTTTGAAGTTAAGAAATGGTCAAAGCTCATTTTACAACAGCAGAAATATTAAACCAGAAAACTGCAACATACTCAAACCAGACTGTGTTAGAATAATTCACCTTTTTCTATGGAAGTTTCTATGAAATAATCCAATACTTTAAAAATTGAAGCTAACAAAAAGATTTCACTTCAGCATTTGACTTCTGAATTTAAAAGAATTTCTCATTCCTGCAAAAGTAGTAGGTACGTATCATCAAGTTTTAATAAGAACTTTGTTTTATATTTAAAAAAAAAATACTTACACATCCACAAATAGTACATAATCTTTACTGTCTTCTGGAATTCTACAGGAATGTCTACAGAAAAGTCCTGGTAGAAACAAGGTCCTACTGGAAAATTCTCAGGAAGAGGTGGCCAGTTATGTTTTCTACCTGTAAAACAGAAAAACTCCTGAAGTCTTTCGAGTACAGTTTTAATCTCTGTATTGTAGAAAGAGATAAGCATTTGGACTCATTTGAATTGTTTTATTCATAAGTTTCACATGTGTGTGGATAACTTTGGCTACCAGAACCCAGGAGTTTTTTTTAACGCAGATATTCATTCCATAGTATATGGTTACTTCTCTCATGACTCTGTTTCAAGACAGAGTTACGGAAAAATTGCATCTTATAATAAATCAGATTACGGTTTAAGAATTGTATTTCATGTGGTTTCCCGCTGCTGTGGTACACGTTTCAAAATTTTCAACAAAGACTGAAAGACAGCTTGGTGAGATGGTTTAAGAACAAAAAACAAGTGCATTTTTTTCTACATACACTTTGGATACTCACATTCAAAGACTGTATCTTGATAAACAAGGAGCTAGCTCAGAGTTACTTCATTCAACACAAGTTAACACCTCAAGGTCTATTAACAAAATTTCAATGGCATGCCTACACTATGAATGCAGACACCCTCAAACTAGTGTCCCACAAGCATAGAAAGGTATTTTTCAGGCATGCCCAAATGAACTAGCTGGAATAGGAAGCAACAGACTTTAATTCTTCTTCATGGATTCCTCAAGCACTTTGAAGTTAACAACTCCAACTTAATAACAAATAACCATTTCAGAAATATCCTGATACATGCATGGGGTATCAGAGTTATGTTCCTTAAGATATAGATAAACAAAAGTGTGCCAAAAGCCAGGAAGAGCAAAGTGATCAATTTAGACCATAATGAAATTAGATGAAGGGCAATACATGGAGAAGGAAATGAAAAAAACTACCAAAAGTCATTATCTGGGAGAAGAGTTAGAGAGATTTAATATAGAGATTGAAAAGAATACTGAGAAAATAAAAGTGATTTAATGAATGGACAGAATCACTTGTGATTCTCTTCCTTATAAGAATAGCAATACCCCATTCCCAGATCCTGGCATATGACTGCTCTCTGCAGCTTCCTGAGGAGAGGAAGCAGCGAGGAAGGTGCCAGTCTCTTCACACTGGTATCCAGTGACAGACACATGAGAAAGTTGCACCAGGGAGGTTTAGACTGGACATTAGGAAGCATTTCTTTACAGAGGAGGTGGTTAAACACTGGAATATGCTTCCTAGACAGGTGGTCAATGCCTCGAGCCTGTCAGTGCAATTTTATTTTCCTGAAGAGATTATAAAATCCCTTCTTTGACCTGTTTCACAATGTCACTGTAAAACCAAAACACTTTCTAAGAAAAAGTGAAATTTATGCAATTTATATAAGTATTTTTTTTCATACATACCCCCTTGCTGATTGAGACTCTGCATTTCCCTTTCTCTGCGATCGAGTTCAGCTGCTTTTCTTTCCAGCTCCTCTTGACGCTTTAGCAGTTCTGCCTGGGCCAAGGCATGCTCCTGAACAAAACAAGCACTGTTAGATATTGGTAAGAAATATGAACACAAAATAAATATTCCAAGTCTGTTCTCTATAATTAAGCATCTCCAGTTATGAAGACTGACCTAATACTGCATAAATTCATGCATTAACCGATTAGTTCAAGACAGCTATTAACTTTCATAAATCATTAGGAAAACAATGCTTATTTATGGAAGACTTTATTCCAGAAGTGTATTTAAATAATTACTAATTGCAAGGATCATAGTGCCTGAAAGTTACAGACAAACCTTTGCAATTTGTGTATAAGCAGGTGGTTCTTCTGTTGGTTTCATTATTGCTGGCTGGGTACTGGGAACATTAGGCATTTTCACAGTTCCTGGAGAAGGCTAAGAAAACAAGACACAGTTATAGGGAAATGGTCTCCTATTCTAATAAACACCTTTTCATTAACTCTGTAAGAACAAATGTAGTTGCTTTAAAGACAGTGTTACCAATAAACCAAAAATCTGATATGTTGTCTGCAATGCTTATAACCTTTAGGAAAAAGAAATTAACTATTTTCTGTGGTGCAGGTGTTCTGCTTATTTGGTTTTACACTGCACTACTTGCCATAAACACACATGGAATTTTACACATCAGTAGAAAGTAAACAGATTTTTAATGTTGTTCAGGCATTAATATGGACAGTTACTGGTGAAGAGAATTGCAGGATTTAACAGTGAACTATTCATATTCGGAAACACGAGGCCATTTATTAGTAATGTCTTCCAGAGCTTTCTACTTAACAAACGCTTTTATCACCTGGCTAACTAGAGCAGCACCATACCGTATTAAATTTTCCAATTCAAGTTCCATAATCTACTGCTTATATTCCACCGTAGCATCTAGTTTCAAGTACCACTGGCAATCCCTTCACTAGGTCATTACCTGTAAGAATACAGCTTACAAGAAGCCCTTAGTAGCTCAAGTTTTTTGTTTGTTTGGTTGTTTTTTGTGGGTTTTTTTGTTGGTTTGTTGTGTTTTTTTTGGGGGGGGGGGTGGTTGTTGCTTGGTTTTTTTGTTCGTTTGTTTTGGGGCTTTTTTGGTTGTTTTGCTTTTGGTTTTGGTTTTCTTTTAAATCCTTTCCTCCTTATACCCATTTGTCATCTTTTCTGGTCTTCTCCACATCTATTATGCACCACACTAACTAGCAGCTACCAAACCAAGGAAAGAACTACTGCCTAGATTGAAGTTATCAACTGAACTGCACCCAAGCAGATTAGTATAGAACTACTAAGATCTTATTTTATTCTTAAATGCTCCTGGGGTGAAACTACAATTCTTTCTTTGTGTAGAGCTTGCAAAATGACAGACTTCCCTGTTTTGTGATCTTGCAAGTCGGAGAACCACTTGTTCCAAATAAGACTGAAATCAAGAACAAAAATACGGTGTGAAATGTGATGTTTTCAATACAAAAGCACCTTAAAACAACGCAGAAATCAACTAAATACCACTAATCTGACAAAATATGACTTGGCTTGGATTACTTGCATTTTATCTAACCATTTTTGAAATGCACAAATGCAATATACACGGGAACAAAAAACACTCTGCCTGAATAAACTCCACTGCAGTGTGTGATACTGCAGGATATCTCAACAACATATGCTGATGCCAGCATGTCAAAATTATATTTCCACTTAATACCTCAGGTCATGATAGAATACTGAGATTATCAGAGAGGTCACATTTCTCAGAAATGCTCAGTGATTTAAGCTTTTCATCCTAAGATTATTCAGTGCTGCAGGATGAAGACAACCAAACGCCAAGTGCCAGGTCCTGCACCTGGGTGACAACAACCCCATACAACAATATGGGCTTGAGGAAGAGTGGCTGGGAAGCTGCCCAGTGGAAAAGGACCTGGGGCTGTTGGTCAATGGCCAACTGAACATGCGCCAGCAGTGTGCCCACATGGCCAAGGCGGCCAACGGCATTCTGGCTTGTATCAGAAACAGTGTGGCCAGCAGGAAATGATCAGCGCTGGTGAGGTTGCACATCAAATACTGCGTTGCACTCTGGGCCTCTCACTACAAGAAGGACACTGAGGTGCTGAAGCATGTCCAGCAACGAAGCTGGTGAAGGGTCTAGCGCACAAGTCTTATGAGGAGCAGCTGAGGGAACTGGCGTTGTTTAGTCTGGAGAAAAGAAGACTGAGGGCAGACCTTATCACCCTCTACAAATACTTTAAAGGAGGTTGCAGCAAGGTGGGTGTTCTTACCAAGTAAGAAGCAACAGGATGAGAGGAAACAGCCTCAAGCTGTACAAGGGGAGGTTTAGATAGGATGCTAGGAAAAATTTCTTCACTGAAAGAAGCATTGGAAAAGTCTGCCCACGATAGTGGTTAAGTCACCATCCCTGGAGGTTTTGAGAATTAATGGACACTTCGTAAAGGCACTGAGATCCATAACTATTAAGTAATCAGAACAGAAATTCTCATCTGTTAGTGTTCTACAGTGTTCTGTTTGTCTACGTTACTTTGTTTTGTATTGATACAGGATTTCTAGGAAAACAAAATTACTGAGGCATCTTTGAAGGAAACCAGCGAATCTGCTAACTTGCCAGGTAACTTATTTACCTTGACAAACATCTTATGCAGCTCACACCATGCATCTCCAAAACTACTGTGCCTTCTTTAGTCTCAGAAGTAGATGAGTAGATAGAGGCTTCTCAGGTGGCTTCAGGGAAATAGAAGTCAAGCCTCCTCCCTTTCTTTGCAAATTTAACAGTCCAGTTCATCCTTCTGGAACCTAGATGACTTGGCCCTGTATCAGCCATAATGAAAATCTGAAAACATTATATGATCTATGTTTCTTACCTGAGCAAAATGTCACAGTCATCCTGTAAAAATTCCTTCTCTTTCTAGTATCATGGATCAACGTCTGGCTTATTCAGGATAAAGTAAGAGAATTTATTTACTTAGGATAAAGTAAGTAGAATTAGGATAAAGATGCAGAATTCTGTTGTAATTAATACATAATTTACTAAGTAAAAGAAATTAAACATATATATTCTGACTCTCTTACAGATAAGCATACACATGGGTTGTTGGGAAAAGATGTTGCTTTTATTACACAGCACATTACTTGTTGGAATACAGCAAACTAATTAGATATTCTGGGGAAAAAAAAACCCAAACACTGTAAGAACTGCCAAATACTGGAACAGGTTGCCCAGTGAGGCTGCAGGATCTCCATTCTTGTGTGTATACAAAACTCCCCAGGACAAGATACTGAGCAATGTGACTTAGTGACCAACTTTGAATGGGAGCAGGGGGAATTGAAAAAGATGACCTCCAGAGTTCCCTTGGAACCTAAGACTTGGCACTTAGTCATGCTTGTTTGTCCATGTGCTGTTGGTTGCTGCTCCAAGTGGTATTGGTGGCTTAGGGATTTGAGTATGGAAGAGAGATACCCAACTTACAGCCTGCATAGGACTGATGAGACATTCACAGCAAGACAGATGGTTAGCAATTCTGTCTTTTTAAGGTTGTAACTCTAACACTACACACTCAGACTGTGTTGAGGACTGCACTAACCTCCAGCCATGATTGGATAAAGTCATATCATATCTCATATCATGATATACCATCCACATTTGGACAGGGGAGCTATGTTGACTTTTTACAGACTTAACTTCACAGATCCATAGTCTTTCACTCTCACTGACACATAACATTAAGGTACTTACATCCTGAAATTCAACTAGCTGCACTCTACAACACCCTTTTTGTTGCTACCTCAAATGATACTTTTACGAAAAATCTTTTTATTTCATGCCTTGCTCTCACAGCTGCACTGGGGGAAGAAGGAAACTATTATGACCTCTCTTGAAGAGGTCAAAAGAAGTTCTCTCTTGAATAGGTTTCTCCATGTGGGTGAAGCAGTTTATTTACAGGGGGCAGGGGGAAGACTTCCCAGAGAAGTCAGGTGTGGATGATCCATCTGGTTTCCTAAGAACACTTCACTAGATGCAAGATAAGAGGGGAGCTGCCAAGGAATTTATTGCAAAAAAGCCCAACATTGAAATACATCTCTTAATATGGTGAGTTGACACTGGCTAGACCCAGGTACCCAACAAAGCCACTCTATCACTCCCCCTCTTCAACTGGGCAAAGAAGAGAAAATATAATGAAAGGCTTATGGGCTGAGAGAAGGACAGGGAGAAATCATGCACTAATTACCATCATGGGTAAAACAGACTCAACTCGGGGAAATTTGTTTAATTTATTACCAACCAAATTAGAGTAGGATAATGAGAAATTAAACCAAATCTTAAAACCCCTCTCCTTCTTCCAGGCCTCAACTTTACGCCAGAATTCTCTACTTCCTCCCAGCCAGCAGCACAGGGAGATAGGGGTTGTGTTCAGTTCATCACATGCTGTTTCTGTCGCTCTTTCCTCCTTAGAGGGAAGACTCCTCACACTCTTCTCCTGCTCCAACACCTCCTCCTGTCCTTCACTGACCTTGGTGTCTGCAGAGCTGTTTCTCTCACATACTCTCACTTCTTTCACACACTGAAGTTGTAGTTGTGCAGCTTTTTCCACCTCTCTTAAACATATTATCACAGAGGTGCTACCACAACCCCCAAATCACTTGGCCTTGGCCATTGTCAGGTCTGTCTTGGAGCTGGCTGGCATTGGGTCTATTGGACACAGGGGAAATTTCTGGCATCCTCTCACAAAAGCCACCTCTGTAACTCCTCTACCGAAACTTGCCACACAAACCAAATACACTTAAAACAACAAAAAAAGCCCAACTCTACTAGTGATTTTTTCCAATTTATTAATGCAGCAATTTGAAACTATTTGCTACATGCATTATTGTGTCTATACATGTTATACATGCATACACAGAGTGCTCAGAGGAGTTCCACATGCATTAACAAAACTTGTAGAAGCAGGAAGAGACTAAAGGCCTTTAACAGTAGTTTCATTAAATGATGAGGCAGAAATACTGTCTAATCTCATCAGTTCCTTGTTGACTTCAGAAACATGACAAAAGACGCAAAGTAATCTCCATGGTGACTGTTAGAGCTTGAGACAAAACCACTGAAGACACAGGCAATTATATTTAATTTGACATTTATACAACTCACTGAAAATTTTGTTTGGTTTAACAATCAAAAATAAGACAGGCTTTCACATTTGTTAAGAAGCAAAAATACCCACCTGATTTCTCGTACATGATATCAACGTGGTGACACTTGAGACCTAAAATCTCCTATGCCCATCCACTTTCCTCATCATGTCTTATGTTTTATTTTCCTACTAAATGTCCCACTGCAGATGTGAATGATATAACCTGACTAAGAAAAAAGGTGAACGCAATGAAGTACTAAAAATAAAAATATTTTTAAATAAATAGAATAAGGAATACTGAGAAAAAGTACTATTCACTTTTTTTCCTGTCCTATCCTGACAATCAAGAAAGAACTGATAGGAAGCATTTCCCACGGCAAAAGCAGAACACAACTGAGCTAAGATAATGAATGTCAGTATTCAGAGCTTGAAGACACTGTCTCACAGAAGAAACATCCTTGTCGTGACTTGCAATGCAGAAATAATTTTGCAGTCCAGCATGCTTTATAAACTTAAATTTGGAGGGAAGGGTGAAAGAAAATTAATGCTGTGTTAACGGTATAGACTGCAAGATACCATCTTACCACTACCACTAGAAATTTGGATTTCTAATTGACAAATATCATTCTCAGCTTCCTTAAAAGCTACAACTACACACTGTTACTCATAGTGAAACAAACATAATTTTAAGTTTTAGAAACCAGTAATGACATATTTTGCTACCACCAGCTTGCATCCTTCCTGCTCACTAGAGCCATTATGGTTTTCAAATGTTAGAAGTGGGATTACCTGAACAAAACTGTTCAAGATGACTCAGGTTCCTATCAAAGATAGAACAAGGAACAGCAGCAAATCAAAGCCCCCAGAAACTATCTGGATGGTTTTGGGTAAAAAAAAGACACAAAATGCAGAGTAACTTCTTTTCTTACCCTGATGGACATTGTAATCCTCCAAGTCTAAAATTCACAGACCCTGTTTCTACCGCTATTCAACCAACATTTAAAGGCATTTACTTCCACTGTCTTCTTCCTTACTCCTGCTG
>NW_010193406.1:84436-102850 GCF_000695765.1 Mesitornis unicolor
TGTTCATGCAAAGTATGCCCTTCTCTTGCATACAAAGCTGGTAGGAAAAGAGATGTGAGCACATGGAATTGTGATCATATCCTCATGACCTAAGCACACTCCTGCAAATGCATAAAATTATGGAATAAATGCTTACTATTCAGCATCCACAAGATATATAGAGAGGAAGGGGAGTATACTGCACTCTTGGCTGAATATAAAATTTATTCTTTCAGTCTTGCTTTCTGCAAGAAAACTTGTGAAAGGTTTTCTCCTCTACAGAAAAAGAGCTGCTCATTCAATAGACAGTTTTTATGTTTTTGGTAGCATCCCATAGGTTACTAATTGAATCAGAGTGTATGAATATAGCACATTGTCCTGGTTTACTAGGACAGGATTTGAGAGTCATATTTCTGTAATTTTCTAAGGACTATAACACTCTGTTGCATGGGAACAAAGTGGTAAGACTTTGCTATTGTTTTTCAACTACGGCTGGTATATGATGCTCAAAGGCTTTAGCAGTCTATAAACAGGTGCTGAGGCTGGGGGAAGCAGAAACCCAGGGTGGTTGACACCAAGCTGATCCCAGGCTGACCAGTTAGTACTATTCATACCATAAACATCACATTCACTATAAATCAGGGAGTTTGCTGCGGATGGCCCTTCTCCCTTCTTCCTTCTTTTTTCTTCCCTCTTCCATGGCTGACATCTCAAGAGGGACTTGTCTACTATCCTGCCCCTGAGGCCTACTCCCACACTGTACTGACTCGAGTATAACTCTGTCTACTTTATATTAATACTGTTATTAATATTAAATTTTATTATAACTTTATTAAATCTATTTCTATGTCAATCCACGAATCTCTTTTCTTTTCCCAACCCTACTCCCCAGGCTGGGAGAAGGCATGGAGTGATAGAACAACTGTATAAATCACAACACACGTATTCAGTAGATCTGAACACTGACTTAAAAGATTTCTTCCATTCTCCCAATTTTTCTGTGAGTGCCATCTCTAATGAGCAACTAAAATTTTTTAAACACGCACAGCTGACTGTTCAAAGCCAGATAACCATAGCCATATACTTCCATTTTCCTTGTCCTATGTGTTCAAATAAGTACACAAGTAATAAAAAAGAAGAGCCCTAGAATTTTTTATTAAACAAGAGCTACTGTCTTTGTAACTTAGGGTCAATACAAAGAAATTTTGAAACTCTTTAAGCTTCAGAAAGATACATCTAACATAATTTGTGATACTGTGAGTTCAGAGAAAAAAAAATTGGAGACTTATTTAATATTATTATAGTTGTAAATATCTGTCTCAAACAGTCGATACAAGACACACTTAAAAACCAAGCTTCTTGCAGTCCAGGATCTTAATATGGTATGAAACTGCACTGTTGCATTGCAAAGGCTCAAATACCAACATTTCCTATCAGCACTACCAGATTTGGCATAGGAAATAAGCCTACATTTGAAAAATACAGTATTTAAATGTTTATAAATTACACTAACAGACAATAATCATCCACACGTTCTGCTAATGTTGCACAAGATCTTCACTATCAAAAGTAACCACCGAAAAATGCTGTTACAGTATGAATTTACTAGACCATTCATTGAATTTTCCCCTCCAATAAATAAGCACAAGATAAATTAGAAATATACAAATTAAAGGCAAAAAAACAACTGTGTTTCTTGGACATAAATTATTCCTTTAACTACTACTTATGGCCTGTGGACTATTATTTAAATGTAATGTTTTTCTTATTCTGAACAGCACTTTTGTTAAGTGAAAGAGAAATCTAAAGCAAGACGCTGGGGAAGCATGCCACAGTCTCAAGCTTTAAAGCAAGTAAAATTCAGAAAGGGTTAAGGACAGAGGGCCACTCTTCCTTAATAGGTCAAAGTTCACCTAAGTAAACCTCCTTCAAATACTTCATGGGACTATCTATCCTTACACATCTTCCATTACCTCTAGCTAGCCCATCCCACATTTTTACAACATCAGCCCCAAGTTCTGAAAACAATACCTCACAAATATTACCTAAATAGATTAACAGCATGATTAAGAAATAAACGTGCTTACTGTTCTTGAATCAGAGAAAGGATTGTACTCGTCTAGCCCTGGAGGAATGTTTCTTGTCACCTGTGTAACAGAAGGATCCTAGAAAACAAAACAGTTCTGTAAATGTATGCACATGTATATAAGCAACAAATCAACATTTACATCATTACATCATACAAAAATCAGCTTTTGTTTCAACCGAAAAAAGGTTTGTTTTCACTAAAAAGCCTGTAAACCAACAGCTCTTTCTCGGTCTTCAAAATTACATCATTCCATTCTGAGCTTCTTATAAACCTAGATTAACACAGCCTAAAAGAAACTCCATCTGTCATGGACTTGATTTATAAGGAAAAAACCTCTCAATAGAGAAGTGAAGAAAACTGTATCCTATGTTGACCACTGGACTCCACAACTAAACACCCAAAAAAACAACAGAAGAGCTTTCTGTATCTCTTGGTTATCCCTACCCAGAAGTACCTCCAACACCTTCAGGAACAGGAAAAGCATTTCAGAAAATTGAAGCTGAGGAAACAGCATCCCATAATGCCAAAAGGACTTCTGGCTCAGCTTTCACCTAAACTGGTAAAACAAAGAAAACAAGCGTATTTTTTTCCTCCAATTAACTATATGCAAGTACCATCCAGCTCACAGTTCATAAACAGGTTGTCTAGTGCAACAGGCACTCACTGTGAGCTGTGTGGCTAGCTCAGCCCTCAGTTGTCTGGTAAGCTCGAGACTAAATGAGGCAGTGCTGCATCATTCAAAGAACCAAAACCTGAGCTAAGCCTTAAAATTCCTCAACAAATGGTATGCTCCAAGTTCCAATCAAACTATTCAGTTGCTTGAGCAAATCACCCAGACAATACAAAGATATGCAAAAGACAGAGCACCTATGAATAAAGAAAGAGATAAAGGGAAACACCACGGCAGACAAACACCTCAGGTGATATTATCCACTTAGGCACATTCCTGCCCACCATCACGTAGATCAGAAAATAAAAACCTTAAGACCAGGGCTGGGAACTGGGAGTCACTTCTCCAACTACTCAGCTGGCATTTGAGAAGACCCTTCCTCCTTGGTTGGGATGTCTGACAAGGTAACTTCCCTGGGACTAAGAGCCCTTACCTGAAGGGATAAGTGAATATCTGGCATGCTTTAAGTTTATAGTTGCAGGTGATTAACACACATGTAGTATTTAGTGTGCTTGCGAGCTGTGACAGTGTGATCCATGAACTGTCTTATAATTAGTCTTATTGTCTTATAATAGTGCAACTCACTAATCTCTTGTGGTTGCAAGAGTGTAGTCTTGCTTTTAAACTGCAGCAGTGCATTTCTTCATTGTATCCGTAAAACCTGCAATACTGGCATATTCAATCTGATGTGTTGTTTAAATAGTTTGAACCCTGCAGCCGAATCTTTTTGCCAGACTATACAGTAAGAAAGACTGCTTGAGAAAGTGATTTCAAGAATGATATATTCCTCTGTGCTAGAGACAGGCATATTTGGTTCTGCAGAAGAGCAGAAGTTTCTACTACCATACAACACGGTAACTTCGTATGAAGAAAAACTGTACTTATTCCATGTGATGCCTGGTTCCACTGCATTGTTTCTGTGCCTTAATTTAAGGTTTTTGCATGTTCAGAAAATAAGAAAGGATTACAGGAAAGTTTTCTTGAAAACTAATAAATCCACTTATTCAACAGGGTTAGTTACTTTATATTTACATAAATGCACAAAGCAAGTGTACAGTATTTTATATATTAATCAAATATACAAAATAGCTATAAATAACTATTTACTTATTTATAACATGTATAGATATATGTATTTTCTTAATTTCAATAATCTCGTTCAACATTCGAAAATAAAATGGAGTTGATGAAGACTGTGAAGAATACAAGTATTTACATTTATATATTTACTTTCATATTTCCTATAAAGACAGCTACATTTAAAAATCTCTACATGAAATATTTGCCTTTTTTAAATAGAGTGATTTAATCTACATTTAAGAAAGCACAGAAACTAGTAAACTACTGAAAAATAAAATCTAAATTCTTTGAATCAGCATTTATTACAGCATTAGCTTAGTCCTGACAGCAGTAACTTAATCTACAGATGCAGTCAACTTATTTACAGCCAGGGAAAAAAAAAACCACAACAACAAAACAACAACAAAACCCACCAAACAAAAAACAGGGCAGAATATCTACCAACTCTAAAATCCTACAGAATTCAGCAAATGAGAATAAGTCTGTTTTTTCCACTGGCTATAGTCTCAAATTTATTAGTATGCAGTAATTAAAAAATGTTTACTATTGTCGAGATTTAGGGCTGATCTGGCCACTAAATGGCTGATAGATGGTCTCTATTAACACTCTCCCCTCCCCAGAAGGGGAAGAGAAAGAGAGTAAGGAAGAGAGACTGTCCTGGTTTTATTGTGGCAGAGATTTTTTCTTTCTCTCATAGTAGCTAGTAGGAGTTTTATTTTGGGTTTGTGCTGGGATTGATATAACATGTCAGTATTTACATTGCTCAAGCTTTATTTTTCAGTCTCTACCTAAACATGTGTTTATAGTCTCTTTTGGTTTGGGGTTGTTTGTTGGGTTTGTTTGGGGTTTTTTTTGGGGGGAGGGTTGTTGTTTGTTGGGTTTTTTTCCCCTTCTCTCTGCACAAGAGTATGGTGGGGGAAGCAAAAGCCCAGGATTCTCTGGGACAGGTGACCCAGAACAGATGATCCAGATGTGATCCAAGCTGACCAATCAAGATGTATTTTGTCCCATAAACTTAACACTCAATATAAACTGGGGAGTTTGCAGGGGAAGACCTCTTCACTCTTTCAACCCTTCCTTCCTTCTCTTCAATCCCTTCTCTTCTACATCATGATAGCACCCAATCTCAGTTCCTGAGGCTTACCCCTTGTGTCACATTTTCGTTGGTGTACGGCCAGTGACTGCTGCTTGTGAGCTAACTCTGACTGCTTTATTATCACTGTTCCTATTCTTGTTGCAGTTCATTAGTATTATTATTTCAGTTCAGTTACCTCAACTGAAATTTTTTTTACTTTTACTCTCCTGATTCTCTTTCCCATCTCACCAGGGAGGGGAGAGGGAGTTAAGCAAGCAAACTGCACAGTGTTCAGCTGCTTGCCAGGTTAAATGGTGACACTGGATTAAACCAGGACAGAGACTTATGGGTTAGAAAAGAAAAGCAGAACACATTTAATGAAACAATAATATAAAAAGATAATAATGTAAATAGAAAAATAATGAAATATATACAAAACCAATACCAAATCCTCTCCCTCTGCCCCAGTGATGATTATGTGACCAGAGGCTCTGCAGAGCAGAGCATTGGAAAAGTTCCAGACTGGACTCAGTAGCAGGTGGGAGCAGGACCCAAGAACTGGATTCAGGAACTAAATTCAGGAACACATGGATTGAGAACTAAAGCAGATGAGCTAGCAGAGATTCGTTCAGACATTTGCCATGGCAGAAGAGGAGAAGAGGAAGAGAATCTGACTCTCATGATCCCTCAGCTTTATAGTGAGTATGGCGTATGTGGGATGGAATACCTTGTTGGTCGGGTTTGGGTCATCATTGCCCATTCCTCTCTGCGAGTGTGACACTTCACTAATGACACCCCAATACAGCACCCATGATGCGGCAGTGGCCTTGATCTCCACAAGCACAAGTATAAGCAAGAGCTACACTTACATACCATACCTAATAGTAACTCTAAACAATCAAGCACTACCAGCTGTAGAAGCAGACACTGTCTGGAAAAATATGCCACTAGTTGCAGAGAGTGCAGTCACTTAGAGGAGACTTAACTCAAAGGCAAAATTACTCAATAGAGAATTAGTTCTATTTAGCTCAAAATAGGACAACTATAAAGAAGTTGAAGACAAGAAAATCATTGCTTCAGAAATTAAAAAACTGTATGTTGTATATTTTAATCAAACTCAAGTGCATAAGCACAGATAAAAACTACCCTTCTGGTCACATAAAATACTACTACCTTTTGCAGAAGCATACATTTAGCTGCAAAACAGTATTTTAATGGCAACTGAAAAAGAATCACCCTTTCTATAAATGTATACAAAACAATGTTTCATGAAACTCAAAATCAGCTTTCCTCCTTTAGACTTATCCCATAATTAGTAATTTCAATAAAGCCACCCTGGTGACAGTCTCCTCCATAAGTTTGCAATATTTTGTAGTTACTATCGTAGACTTGAATGCACTGTTTCAAGTAAAATCTCATGAGGTCTTGCATGAACTGATGGACTAATTCATTGTAACATGTTCTTTCATTAAATGATTGGCACAAAATATTGTCCAGAAGAACAATAAAAACAGGGAAAAGCGTGTGTATGGGGAGACTATTTGTTGTCAGAACTCAACTATCAGTAATTTGAAAAACTGAATTAAAAAATAATAAAAAAGAAGGGAAGAATTAAACCTGATATTTGAATTACATACCAGTATACTAGACTTGTCAGTACAAAAACCAAAAAGATCAACTTAAAATTAATACAAATAAAGACAATTTCATAATTTAACATCCAAGATGGTAGAAAGTTACGGTCGCTGAAAACTTTCACTATGGGCGAGTTCACTCTAGTAAGCAGCCAAGCCTCCACCCAGTTGCTTCCTCACTGCTCTTCCCAGTGAGATGGCAGAGAAAATCAGAAGGGCAAAGGCAAGTAAAAGTTGTCGGTGTCAAGGAGACAACAGTTTAGTAAAGAGGGAGGAGGGGTAGAGGAAAAAAAAGGAAATAAAAAAGTCAACAAAATCCCACAAGTGATGCAAAGGCAATCAATCAATTGCCACCTTCCACCAGCAGATAATCTTGAAACAGCCCCACCACCACTACCAGCACCACCACCATTACTGCTGAGCATGACGCTATATGGTATGGAATATCCCTTTGCTCATCTGGGGTCAGCTGTCCGGCCTGTGTTTCCTCCCAACATCTTTCCTACCCCAGTCTACTCCCAGGGGAAAGCAGAGTGTGAAACAGAGGCAGCCTTAATGCTGTGCAAGCACTGTTCAGTAACAGCTGAAATACTGGTGCCTTACCAGTGCTGTTGCAGTGACAAATCTGAAACACAGCACCATAGGCACTGCTACGAAAAAAAAAGTAACTCCACCCTAGCCAGACTCAGAACACTTATTCTAGCCTCTACATGTTAGTGTGAATTAGCAAAGCATAAGATACTCTATTCTTTGTTCATGCTTTCAGTACGGTGCCCCTACCAGAAACGCTCTCTTACCACTCCGTCTTCCACACAGAAAAATGTTCAGGTATAGACACATACAAAACTAGTGATAGCTAATCATCTTGACGGTGATCTTTATAATCCCTTCCAACCCAAACAATTCTATGATTCTTTCATCTAGTCCAATCCCTCTGCCATCGGCAGGGGCATGTTCCACCACACCAGGTTGCTAAAGGCCCATCCAACCAGGCCCTGAACAACTCTGGGGACGGGGCATTCTGGGCAACCTGTGCCAGTGTCTCACCACCCTCACAGTAAAGGATTTTTTCCTAATACCTAATCTAAATCTACCCTCTTTCACCTTAAAACCGTTACCCCACATCCTATGACTACACTCCCTGATAAAGAGTGCCTCCCCATCGCTCCTGTAGGCCCCCTTGAAGTATTGGAAGGCTGACATGAGATCTTCCCAGAGTCTTCTCCGGGTTGAACAACTCTAACAGCCTAGCCTCAGAGGGACAGTGCTTCAGCCCTCTGATCATCTTTGTGGCCCTCCTCTGAACTTGCTCCAACAGCTTGATGTCCTTCTTACGCTGGTGGCCCCAGAGCTGGATGTAGTACTCCAAGTGGGGTCTCAAGAGAACAGAGTAGACGGGGAGAATCACTTCCCTCAACCTGCTCGTCACACTTTTTTTGAGGCAGCCCAGGATATGGTTGGCTTTCTGGGTTGCGAGCACACACTGCTAGCTCTTTTTGAGCTTCTCCTCAACCAAGTCTTTCTCCTCATGGCTGCTCTCAGTCAATTCTCTGCCCAGACTGTATTTGTGCTTGTGATTCCCCCTACCCAAGGGCAGGACCCTGCACCTGCCCTTGTTGAACTTCATGAGGTTGGCATAGGCACACCTCTACAGCCTGTCCAGGTCCCTATAGATGGCATCCCTTCCTTCCAGGGTGTCAACTGCACCACACAGCTTGGTGTAGTCACAAACTCGCAAGGGCGCACTCAAACCCGCTGTCCGTGTCCCTGACAAAGATGGTAAAAAGGACCCATCACAATACCAGCCTCTGAAGAACACCACTCATCACTGGTCTCCATGTGGACATCAAGCCATTAACTGTAACTCTTAGTGCAACCATCCAGACCATTCCTTATTTGCTGACTGTCAAATCTATGTCTCATCTATTTAGAAACAAGGATGTCACATAAGACAGCGTCAAATGCTTTGCACAACTCCAGGCAGAGGACATCAGTTGCTCTTCACTTATTTGCCAACACTGTAACCTCATCTTAAAAGGCCACCAAATTAGTGAAGTCATGTTGGCCGTCACCAATTGTCTCCTTATCTTCCATGCAAACTAATGAAACAGCATGCCTATGCTATTAAAACTCAAATAGCACTTAGTACTTTCAGTTAAATTAGATGCTTAAAAAGTACATTTAAACACTAAACTTCTGTGTTTGAAAAGTGCAATACTAACGAAATAACTCAGCCCAATTGTGCCTGTGAAAGACAACAAATGCAATTATTTGAATAACTATAACACCAGGCTCATGAGACAGCCACTGAACAGCAGCAGATTTGGAAAAGAAAAAAAAAAAAAAAACCCCAGGGCTCAAGAACCAGCCACTGAACAGCAGCAGATTTGGAAAAAAAAAAAAAAAAAAAAAAAGGCAGGGAAGAGTGGTCAAGTCAAATTCAGAAGAGCAATCTATATTTAGAAATACAATATGCAAAGAGCATTAAATATCTGATGAAAGAAAACCTCTTTTCTCTAAGTGTTTTAGAGAAGACCAGGAGAAAAAAGTTTCTCATATCTCTTCACATAGCTATTGTGACATTCTGACACTCACAAACAACGAACGTATGCTGAGCCAAACAGCTTATGACATCCAAAGTCTTAGTACTAGAAATAAGTTGTTTGCTGAAATACACACAGTCAGTAAAGCAAAAAATCCTTCATCAGAAGTCCACTCTATTTATGAAATAACAATTGCTGTACTTCTGCCATTTGTTCCTATTATTTGCAAAAGTAGCAGCAGCTCTGAAAAAAACCTGTATGACTCAGAGGACATTCAGTATCAGCTCTACTTAAGAAAAGTTTCATTAGCTAGCAAAAAAAAAATAAATCTTATAGTTGTATTGAAAAACACAAATTGAACCCCACCATGGTAAGCAGCATTCAAATTCTGCTCTCAGAAAACCTCAATTACACAGTCCGGATTTCCACAGAGGTTTTTAGCCTGATCTCTTCCACAAAGCAGAAAGACTGAAGAAGTAGTAAATTGGAGGTCACAGGAAAAGAAGAGTAACCTCACAGGTGAGCGAGGCAAGTACTAGCCTGGAGATCTGCATCTCTCCTGTACTTGTTCACTGAGATCTTCTCCAATGCTAGAATTATCCTCAGCATGGAAAGAAACAAGCTCTTCATAGTCTGGGTGCCCAGGTGTTGGATGCTACAAATTATTCTAAATACGGACAGTGCATTGACAACTGATGCCAACAGGAGCTGCACTCAGTATTTCAAAACACTACTTAGGGTATTTCTGAAGAGATTAGACCTGACATCCTAAGGAACACAAAGAATTATTTTGAATCATTTACCTTACACTCGTTGCATCTCATTTTAAAAACTGAGCAAATGCCAATTCATCCAAATACAGTGAGGAAAAACACTGAAGCACTGATACTCACTGCGCAGAATAATAAAACATTGAGTTCAGAAGTTAACTGGGTTTGAATAATGAACATGAACAATAAATGTTGTGCAGGACCACATACTCAAAGAAGTGGCATTTAAGTGAATGTTATAAAATTTCTATGCTGCATGACATGTATATTCTAGCGGTTAAAAACAGTGAAAACTAGTATTTACAGGAGTAAATAAATCTATGCTGGCAGAATTTATTTTTATGTATTTGACATTCCACCCAGATAATAAAAGTTAAAATGCATTAGTTTTTAATTTATTTTTATTTTTTTTTAATATTAAGAAACACAAAAAAGCTATAAAGACAAGTTGCAATAGGTGATATCTAGGCAATAACACAAAGCAGCAGCATGGCTGGAACCGTCAAATATCCAGAGACTTCAACTTGCTGCATGATTTAAGTGATTAATAACTGGATTGCTCTTTGCAAATACAGAAGACTGGGAAATTCTTGGACAGATTTTAAATATCTGGTGTCAGCCACTGAACGTAGTAACTGTAAAATGCCCGGTCCAATCTCAGACTGAGAAAGCTATGTCCTGGTGGAGCAGTTCTGCCTGAATTGGACCTGCTCTTGCATTAACTCCTTGCCACAACGTCGTATGCCTCAGATATCCAGCCGGTCCCGGTCCCTGCTCCTTTAAGTGCTGATCCCTTTAATTCTCATCTTGTCCAGCTCCTTGTTCCCTCCTCTCAATTGACAGTTCCTACTCCAGCCCCATCTCACTCAAACTCCTGCCAGTTCAGCCTTCTGAGTTTCTGATCTTTTTATTTATTAGCGATACAAATCACAAAACACAATTTAAGAACAGGCCATTTTTTGTACTCAGCTGCTGTAGCAATTTGTGCATTTAAATAACACAGTTATTTCAGATCACATTTTCAAGATCTTAATTAGTTCAGGAGACTAGAAACTGAGAAACCAGCACAACTTTATTAACTGTTTTCCATCTAATATTTCATTTTACCTGCTTCTTGTAGTGTCTCTCCTGTAATGTTAATCTCAAAAGCAATGATTAGCATCACACAAAAAACACACAACATATTCATATCTCATATTGGCAAGAACACCTATAGAACTATTAAAAATATCTCCTGTGCCAGGTTAACAAATTATGCTCACATCACTCATATACAGATAAAAATAATCAAATGCCCAGTTACCACAGAGGTTGTACAAACACAGTTAATTACAAGTGAGAATGTTTAAAATGGAGCAGAATAATTCGTTCTAAGCCAGGTTTTACAGCTTTCAGAAAAAAAAATAAAATTAAAAGGAACAGAGACCTCTGTTGTCTAGGAGACCAAAACCAGTCATCAGCTAACAGGTTTCATTAATGAAGAAGAGATTAGCATACATAATCCCATAATATTTTGAAAAACACCACGAGCTAAGTTTACACTGTTAGTTGCGATTTTTAGTTCTTTTAAGTGAACAGATAGTAGTAAACTAGGAATCATCCTCTCCAAACTGTCCTTCAGGTTGCTAAAAAAGTTTTCACTTTTGAGGTACGCCCATTCTTCTACCAAAAACAGCCAAAGCATTTATCCTACACACAAATAATTTAACATGGAATGAGAGAGGTAAAAAAACACAACAAAACAAAAACCAAACAGGCTAAAAATATAACAACGATAATACGTGCTTGTGTTCCCCTTTTTCCCTAAGTGGAACTAAGTAAGTGACATCAGTGCTCTGCACAGAACATTTAATTTATTTCAGTATTTTTCAGTTTGCTCCCAGGGACCAGCAGAGAAGTAAAAGCACTATCTTATTACAAAGGTCAAGAAACAGGGTTTATAAATACACAGTCTAAACAGTGATTTGGATAGAGATTATAATGGGTTTACCACACATCAGCAATTGAAAACAAGAATTTAAAATAAAAATCACATGATCTCAGCAGAAAAAAAAAACAACAACAAAACTGTTGGAAAGAGAAACAAAGAAAATGCACAGAATACTTTTACAAGAAAAAGAACAGGGGGAGCAAAGGTAGCTACTGAGGAAATGGGAAAACAAGACAAATTTTTAACACTTACTGACAGGGGCAAGTAAGCAAGACAACTAAATATCTTCCAAGACTTGGATACCAGAAATATTGTATTTAAAAAGAATACAATAATCATGTTGCTTGGAAAAAGCATGAAACTGAAATGCTGCACTTACAAGTGGCAGAATTTATTTTTCCTTTTTTTCTTTTTTAAATTTACATGGAATTCACAGGACAGCAGCAAAAATATATGAATAAACTGACAGAAGTACAGTTGGTTAGTCTTAGGAAAAAGAGACTAAGGAGAAACAATACATTACGAACACAAAAAATGGATTTTAAAATAAGAGGATTAATTATTTTTAGTGAATGAAATCAGAAGAAGAAAACATAGAAAACATCTTACTAGTTACGTAGCTCCTTAAGTACAGCCACAGGAAGAACAAGCTACTGAAAATGACTGCAGAAATTTTAATTTCTGACCTTAGTTATACTTTAAACTCAAGGGTTAAGAATTATCTCTTAATGACTGCAGTAGTTGCAATCCAAGACGAGAAAACAGTTCTCCTCATCACAAAAAATCTTAAAAGATGAAGTCACTTTATATTCTCAATAATTCACTGTATCAATCCTATCACCTCCTTCCTCAGACACCGACTACCCTTCAGCTCTGCCACCATACAGTTTTTCTCTTTTACTTCAAGATTCCCACAAATAAGTTTATCCAAGTTAACTGCTTTACCAGACGCTGACATCAACCAGCCTTCACTTTGCGAACTTCTTTGGCATTTACTGTTCCACAGCCACCTTTACCTAGCTATGTGTTTTACTTGTTGTAATTTGTGCTTGGAAGGAAGTTCTCAGAAAGCAAAAGAGGCACAAGTCCAAATTTATCCTCAAAACTATTCAACATGCTTAGCAAAGATGTTATTCCTTCAAAAAACTGACTGTATATAGAATGGAAGCAGCAGCCAGATGTCTACCCAGACTGAGTCCAGACTGGTGAATCCAGCCTGGGGAAATAATGAGATTAAATCCAAGTATCTAGCAAAGACAATCTTGATCAACTAGGATTTCTTATCTCCACCACTCCTACTGAAAAACTTTGTTTTGCTACATGAAAAGGATAAGCTTTTTTCAAGTTAAGCTCTCCATTGATTATCACAACTTATTTCCTATACCCACTTCATACTGGCCTTTTCTAAATGTGAATAACGCTAACTGCACAGATTCCAGTAGGAAGTCATCCTGCAGCTTGGGTTTGTGGTTTAGTTTTGGTTTGGTTTTTTTTAGTTTGTTTGTTTGGTGGTTTTTGGTTGGTTGGTTGGTTTTGTGTTTTTTGGATTTGGGGATTTTTTTTGTGTTTTGTTTTTGTTTTTGTTTTTTTAATGGTAGTTGTTGTACTTCCTGGTCTCTGCTGAGTACTTCCTAAGACCACAGAAAATTAAGCAAAAATGCAACAAAAAATATGCCTGAAACTATGCCTGTTGGTCAGAGTTTTTTGATTTCTTGATCAAAGAGAAAACTATGCATCTCACTTTTCATAAATGAGCTCCGGAGAGCAATCAAAGCTACTGCTCTTTTAACGGCAACTCTCCATATGATATACTTTGCCCTCACGAGCATTTCTGGGGATAGATTTCTGACAAAGCTTAACTTTTGAGAAAAAAAAATGTATTTGGCCAGCAATGGATATCACAGCTTTTTTTTCCTCCTGTGTTAACTGTCAGGCTTCAGCTGACATTAGGACCTGACTCTTGGAAAAGAAGATAACCTGCACGCGAAGGATGTGTTTTTCAGTCCCGTAACACTCTCCATTCAGCCAGATTAAGACTCTGGAATTGCAATTTGCACATGTTCAGTAAATATTTGGTATAAAACAAACACCTAAACTTCGCAAAGACTTCCACCACGTACATGTCACAACAGGTTGCACATGGAAAAGTTAAGCTCCAAGAAGCTACTAACATTTTGATGCAGCATCCAACATTGCCAGTTCTTCATGCTTGCTTGCTTTCTTCATCATCCCAGGCCCAAGAATGAGTAAAGGTACAGAAATTTCACAAATAGCAAGAAAACTGAGATTTCATGTTTCACTACCCTAATAGTACATTAGCGGTATAAACAGTTTAAATTTAACAGTATAAAGGAAGCTTTAATGTACTGCACAATAATACATTTTAAACTATGATTAAAACCCACTTACTACAAGAAAGATGTGTCCCCAAAGATTAATTCCTTCAGGTGTTACACGTGTAATGACTTAAAGGCAAAAGACAGACTCTTTCTGTACTAGTAATAATAATAGTAATAATTTTTAAAAACTGAGTAACCACTACAACCGTTCCTTCACAATTTCAACTTTAACATCTCATTCACTGACCAGCCATATCCCTTATCCCTTAACAGAATATTCAAAAGACTTTCTCTCTAGCACTGACAGAGTACAATTATTAAACTGGATAGCACAACAGTAGCCAACTGGGGTTTCTTATACTTGGCTCTCAAGCAGTGGGCATTATTGCGCGACATTATCTCAGTGAAGCAGAGCTATGGAGGGTTCTGAGCTACTGAGCAAGGGAAATTCCCTGCTTCTGAAACCAGAAAGAGCTTCAGAGGCTCACAAGGCCTTATTATTATAGGCATTATCCTAGAGCCTGCATCAGTTCCATCTTGCAGTGGAGTACTGGATGCCTCACAAAGCATCATCTCCATTTCATAGCTATTCTCAAATCTTTCTCCTTCCTTAGCTCTGAAATTTGTGTTATGTTCCTCTTTGTAACATCAAATCTCAGTATATAGTGCAATAATAACACAAATGCAATATGTGCTAACACTTTACTGAAAGTCTTGAAAAAATGCAGCTATAACTGATAGTGAACATCTATTAAAACACCGCACAGTTTTAATACATTACAGTGCAGTCACAACACTGATGAAGTGTACTCTTGAAAGCTAAATACCATGCAGGACATGTAAAGGGCAAGTCCAGTACCATGATGTTCAGCAGTAAATTATGCAAGATTTATGGGAAATTATACAGTTTGAAGTAACGAAGGGACATAAGGTAATAAATTCAGAAAAATATTTGTATTTTATATCCTTCACTAATTTAGAGACAGACAACTTAACAGAGTATATTTCATAGTCATACAAAAGAATTAAAACTCAGTTATGCATGTAGGCATACTAGAAAATTTTTGAATTCTAATGCACAAACACCGCAGAAACACTACAAGTAATTAGGGTCCCAATCCTTCAAAAATAATTCAGAGTTCTCTTTCTTCCTGTAAGTTTCTATCACTTTAGCTTCACTTGAGCAATCAAGGTGTAAACTGTATAGATTCTGCTGCCACACAAGTTAGCAGACATCTGCACTATTAGCTTAACCGTCAAACCTCCATCTTGTACTTTCTGCCAAATCAGACAGAAGATTTATCTGTGCTCATGTGATAAAGTGTAATATCCAAATTAGGACTTGAACTACCTCTGCAATAATTTTAAACTCTAAAATACACTTAGCTCTAGTGACTCAAGTAATCCTGTGACCTCACTGGGGGCAATACAAGTGCCTGGCACCATTTTGAGAGAACCTGGAGCATCTCGGACATTCACACAAGAATGGCAGTCACGACAGAACTACAAAATATCCATGTCTTTTTGGCACTACAACTCTAAGCTAACCACAGTCTGGACACCTAATCCCACCCAAAGAAACCACTCACATAAGTAACTTTACATACATTTGAGGGTTACCATGACTGGGGCCTTCCACACTAAAACTGAACAAGACATAGGCCATTCTGTTTAAATCTTCATCCATATCATGCAGTGGTTTGGCTTTTACCTGAAGGTAACCATTCACATTTAAACAGAAATGTATCTTAGTTTTCAGTCCTAGTATAATTTCTGTAGTATGGAATACCTGCACCTGCTCAGACCTCTAAACCGAACCAACCGATTCCACAGTCATTCATAAGTAACCATTTAATATGTCTGGATGACTGTAACAGCCAGCCCTCAAACCTTTTACAGTCTGCTGGCCAAGCCACAAAGGACTGTGAAATTTATAGCTCTACTTAAAAAAAAAAAATAATAATTTCTTCTCTTAACAGTAGTATCACTTACTTATAAAAGAATGAAAAAAAAACCCACAGAACCAACACATTTTTATTGTAGACAAATTGCTGATGTTTCAGAGGAAATGAAACTTAGCAGTTTCTCGAAATCCAGAGTATGTCAGAACCTTTGTATCCATATCTCCTCCCAAGATGGGAGACTACAACTATTTCCCATCCTATGACATCTAAAAAAAAGGGGGGGAGGGGGTAAAAGGGGGCACCACTGTCTCAAAATCAGTGTTTTATGATCAATCTAAGTAACCTAATACTTGCAACAAATTCTATTTTACAAACTAAATTCCATTACTTCTAGTAGATATAAAAACAGAAACATAATTTAATTTTAGGTTTCCAAAAGAATTAACTACCTAAAATATTAAGCAAACTAGATGTTTCTGCTTTACCTTTATCTTCCCAGAGAACATATTTATCTGATTCAACATCAATCAAGAGTCTCTGCTAGAAATCTTTTCATTAAAGGGCATGAGAATAGTCACGGGAAACCTCACAAGCAGATCACAAACAATTAGTAAAACCAAAATATTTAAGAACAAGAAGGATCTATCTTTAGACCTTGGCAGTAGCTCTTCCATATGATGCCCCCTCTGCCTCTTTCCATACACTACTTTGTGATTACACGCTGGCACAGAAAGTAGCTTCAAAAGTAAGGAAAAAAACTAATCACATCATACATAAAATTATCAAGCAAAGACAAATAAAAATATAAGTACACTTGAATTAAGTGTTCAGACAACACTACTAAGATTGTCAGGGTCCATCTGGAAATACTAGTTCTATGTGTAAAGCATTTTAAAACACAAAGACAAAACTTAAATGCAGACATGTATTAATACCAACTAATTTCAAAGCTGTTATACTGAGATGGTAATCAAGGTTTGGCTTCTGTATTAGGCCTTCTGGCCCTTCAAGTTAAATGTGTGGATCAATAAAGGTATGCAAGTTTATCTTCTGTCGGCAGTGGAATGTGACAGAAGTTTGCAAAGACTGAGGGAAGCAAAAAAAGCCTCAGAAAAAGGACATTTATCTGAAAAATTTTCTGCAAATAAAAAATCTCAGAACTGTGTTTAACAGTGAGCTTCAAGTTACAGACAAGTTGTCACAGAGTGCTTTTACCGTGATACATTGCAGATGAGAAGTGGAATGTGGATTCTGCCTGACAGCTACAATAGAAGTCCTTCTCCAAAGAGAAACTGGAACAAACTATTGCACTTTAAGCAATGTCTTCAAACTGAAAGTATGATTAGGGTAGGTTCCTCGTGTAGGTCTCAGAAACACTACATAGGACAACTTAACCTGCGCTGATGTGCAATGCAAGGATAACTACTGCTTCCAATACCCCAAACTGCTCTATCTATCCACAAAAATTTTGCTGATGTTATTTTCATAACTACTACCAAAAGTGAGCAAAAGCATCATATTTTTTTGCTGCTTAAGACACATTCTAGAACAATGACACCTTTCCCGTGCTTGGTGCCAAAGGTATTTAAACAATGCTCACTGCCATTGGTGCCAGTCCAAACTATTGTTGGTGGCAACTGCAACGCCAGGGCTGCTGTTCATCTGGAAGGTCATTGCACTGCATGCAATATCAAGTAAAAACACGGTGTCTAGCCTAAGGAATACTACTGACTAAAGTTTATGACCATAAAAACTAAACTAATGATTCAGACAAACTCCAAAGAAAAATGTCAGTAATGCTGTGTTTCCAGCAGCGACCTGCACAGAAGCATGGATGAAATGTGACAACTCAATTTTTAAAAGGCTTAATTATTCCAGCTGAAACCCTGAACTCACTTCCATATACTATGTATGTGCTTTAAAGTGTCAGCATGAAATAAAATGCAGCAAAAAAACTTTAGTAAGAATATTAAAGTAAGTACCTCGATAAATTATTTCAGCTGGATCCAAATAACAAAGAAAGAAAAGGAGGGGAAGAATCCAAGAAGGTCAGCTCATTTTGACAGCTGAAGCCAGAACAGTGAGTGAAGAAACAATTCTCATCTGTATGACCAGTCAATAGTGCGAAATCTAGAAGCTTTGGAATACATCACAGCACAGCAATTTGAGATGCAGGGAAGATCTAATGCCTAGCCATCAGTACCCTGCATGCTTCAGAAATAACATAAGGAAGCAATTATGCTTGATGGGGGCTGTGAAGAGGCTAGAGAAGAAAAAAGGGGTAAATACACTAAGCTTGACTATCTGAGTCAGTCAAACGGGGAAAAAAAGAACTATAGTAGTATTATACACAAAGTGACCGCCAAAATCAATAAACTTTTTTCCCCCCCTCAAAATAATG
>NW_010193407.1:0-201 GCF_000695765.1 Mesitornis unicolor
TGAGCTGGGGCACAGGGGTCTTCATTTTGGGTTGGGTTTCCTCCCAGTTCTGCCCTGGATTTCTGCCCCTGGCATGGGGTGTCACTGGGATCTCTTTACCGTGCCTCAGTTTCCCCAGCAGAGGGGCAGCAGCAGCCCCAGCCCGCTCAGGTGTGGGGCAAATCCTGGGAGCTTCACTCCGGGGTGAGTGGGGGTGTCCCC
>NW_010193407.1:241-668 GCF_000695765.1 Mesitornis unicolor
CTGCCAGAGCCATAAATAACTGATTAAAACTGTGGTTTATTGTTTATGGATGAATAACCAAACCCCTGCCACTGCAGGGGGTGCTGCGAGGAGTCCCAGCAAGGGTGGGCAGCCACTGGGTGCATGACAGGGCCATGGGCCCCCACGCTGGCCAGGCTGTGGCGCGGGGGGGGGGGCACCCACACAGGTCATGCAGTGTTTGGGCTCCCTTTGGCTCAAAACCTCCTTTTTTGGCCCAAATTGGGCTGGACCCAAAGGGGGTGACTCCCCAAGGGGGTTGCTGGGGCCTGACCAAGGTGTCCTCCCTGCGCTCAGCATCTGGGTGCTGGGGGCAGGGTGGCACCATCGTTTTGGGGGTTTTTTGGCATGAGGAGGCCCTTGGGTTTGTAACGACATCTGGTGATGGGGGGAGCAAGGGGAGCCCCCA
>NW_010193408.1:0-6977 GCF_000695765.1 Mesitornis unicolor
CCAGATCACTGATAAAGATGTTAAACAGGAAATAATTCCAAACACAAATAATTCAGAGGTAATACTGTGCAGCTGCCAGGCTCACAACAGTTGGGATTTTCCAAAGGGAAGATTTTTGAGAAAAAATATTTTTGTTAAAGACACTAACATGTCCTCTTGTTCTTACTTGTGATTTCTCTGATCTTATCACAAAGTTCAAGAGAAGCCACTTGCAGAGAAAAAAATGTTGCAAGTTGATGAAGCAGTTTCAGTAAGGCCAAAAAGGGACACAAATGCCCCAAAAGGAAGGCTGACTATCTGCAGAAATTTAATGCTAAAACTATGCTAAGACTGTGATAAGTTGCATCTGCATCCCACACATGCAAATAAAACCACACTAGACTATAAGATAAGAAAAAGACCGATGGTCCTGACCTTAGATATCAAGCACTAAAAATTCAGAAACGCAGCCAATATGAGCAAACGGGCCCATACACTGAGGGAGTATCGTGGGTGTGCCAATACCTCCTGGTCAGGTGCTGATAACTCTGCCAAGTATTAAAAGCCTGTTAATGCAGTTCTTAATAATCCTCAGGAGATATGTAGAAAATAATGCTCAAGATCTTTTAAAGTAATATAGTCTTAATCATCCATCACGGAGCATTTCAGTTTTGTTTGTTTATTTGTTCCTGTCTTGGGTGACAGGATGAAGGATTATCTTTTGGTGAGAGAATGAAATCAAGACATAAATTTTAATATTACATTTTCATTCTGTGAAAGAACTATTTTCTTTAAAAAGGCAATTTTGTGATTAGGACTGGGGCTCAAAATTCCAGTCAAGCCCCAGCCTCAGACAGACATTTCCTCTTCTGACCTTGATGAGGTCACACGTAAATCCCTCTACCATCCATAGAAAAGACCTCTTAACACATACACATGTTAAAATATACAAGTATCAGCGCTCATGAGGCACAGATGATAGAATGCACACATGCACACAGCTATGCAGAAAGGAAGTCTCTGATGCACTTCCATGCACAGACAGACACACTGCATAACTGAAAAACAAAGCAGAGAAAGAAAACTGAATCAACAAGGTTTCCATGCTCAGGTAACCACAGGCTATTATCTCCTCAGCTCAGCATCAAAACCTACATCTCCACCCAGCTACCTGCTTCTGTCCGTGGGGTTTCAGACATCGTGGACTCAAACATTTAGCTTGTTAAGGAGAAATGAAGAAGCAGCGACTCTGCGTATGTACGTTTGTTTAAAATGATTTTGAAATTCTGTATTCACCCAGGGTCATAATCATTACTTTCAGCTGCAGCTACTGCATATGGAAAGCTGTAATTTTAATTTATTGCAAAAGGCTCTGACAGAGTAGCAAAACCAGACATAATTGGCTTGCTCGAGAAGCAAAAGCAGTGGTGATATATGTAATAGATGTGCTGCAAAACAATGAAAACACAGTATAGTGTTATATTAATACAAATAACCCCTTTTTAATACATCTCAGTTTGTCACACTCATTATTCTAGAGATTCTACAGACGACAATGCAGTGAAATGCAGACAGACGTGTAATTGCAGCAATGCAGCAATGGTGTATGTTTACTGCCATTAATTTAACACAGGCAACTGACCTAGTCAAACTGTACTTAATGTTACATAAAATTCGCTAGTGTACTCTGCTAGGTGCCAGGTTGACTGTAACAGTATCTTATTAGAAATAAGTACAGATGCACCTCAAGAGTCTACTTGAAGAGCTGCTTTTATAAATAGGCTCAACTCTGCAATCAAGCTTCTGCTCTTATAAGTGGGAACTATACCCTGTATTTAAAATTAGCAATTAACTGAGTTATCATCCATAAAACAGCTGTTAGAGGAAAGCAATGAGAGGAATGCATCAGTCGAGGTGCAGTAGACTGTTATCTAATTGAAATATTAAAAGAAATATTATTAATTTCATTCAATTTTCAAAGAGACAAAACTTCATTAAAACTTATGTGAAAGAAGACACCTTATTCACTAGGTGCTCTCCTTCACCAGAGAGCAGAATTTTTTTAATGAAGAGACAGTAAGATCCTTTTCCTTTCTAAGTAAACCTGAAAAAAGTGGGAAATAACAGAACACTGCAAAGATGATGTAAATATGATAGAAAATCGCTTCAAAGACATTGCCAAAGTTTATGCCCACTTACCCACAGCCAGAAAATACCCATAATTGGTGAAAGTAAGAAATCATTACCAAAAACCTAGAGACCAATGAAGCAGCAATGTCTTGCTTCAGAATTGCTACAAGTAGCAAGGAGCTTCATGAAGCAGTCCATACCTCCCCATACTCACATTGCCCCTCTTCCTCAAATTGGATTTATCTAACCTGAAATCACATCTAAGCAGGGATTTAATTCTGAAGACGGCTGTCCCGTAGTCCATGTCTGTGAGACTTGTTCAGAAATGCACTGGACAATAAGCTCCCCACCAGGCCACTGAAGCTGATGCTGCACATCATTTTAAACCAGATAAACATCTGTCTTTGTTTTATTTCTTCTTTTAAACTGCATCTGCATGCTATGGCACTGTGTACATAAATATGCAGGACACAGTACCAGTGGGACACGCATCACACGTTAGGTGACAGCAGACAGTCCCACAGTCTCTTGCAGTGATCTGGTCCCACGTTCATCACAGTCCACAAACTAGGTGCACAGAGAAACACTGGCTAGTCCTCACAACCAATAGCAGACTCAAACCCACAAGGTAAGAGGCTGTGACAGCATCTTCACTTGTTACTCAGCACGAAAGGGGGTATTCAGCCTCATGCTGAGATATTCAAGCTTTAAAATCCTTACCAACTTTGGTTCACAAGCATTAGTAGCTGGTACCTCAACTACAAATAAAACAAATTACTGGGTGATGTTACGCAGACGTTTCCACAGTTTTCATGAACTTAAACAGGATAGAAGAGAATGCAAAGAAACGTTTTTCAACACAAGCAGCAAAATGCAGTACTGAATGAGTGCTGATTGATGAGCATGCCAATGTCTCTGTAAAGGAACTCTTGTAGGAGAAAGGAGAACTTGCACATGGAGAAACCTTGACTGTGCACACACTGTATTATACTGTAGTTACAGGCGTTTCCAACAACACAAAGGTTAGGTTGAAGGGACTTCCAGGGAGAGGTAAAGATGAGGAGGAAACTAGCAAGAATTCCTCTGTGCAGGCATTTTCAACAACAAATCAGTTATCTGTATGTTTATTATAAATTCTCACCATGCTTCTGAGTCCCAACCTCACAACATTGGCCATCTCCAGATAGAAAGGGAAGGAAAGATGTGGGGAGGAAAAAAAGGATCAAGATAGTGAGGCTAATAAAGTCATTAATATTTCACTCTTTTTAGCAAAGATATACTTATTACTTCTTATACTTCTGGTTTGAAACAGCAAATTCTAGCCACTGTAACCAATGAAGAGGGAGGTGTTTTCAGGATTCAACTATCTCTAAAATGATCCTATGGGGTGACAGATTATTCTTTTACAAAGCTAAATTTCACAAAATTTCTGTTCCAAAACTCACTAAGAATTTGTGGATTCTTTACATTGCTTTACACAGCTTTCAAAGCCTAAATTATTATCTAGTCCATAAGGGATGCAATTTTTCAATCTGCTGAGCCAAAAGCAAAGCAATGTTACCCTTTAACAGTCTGATTTACTCTGCTGGAGCATCAGATATAACAGATTGCTCTATCATTATCCTTCTTCACCATTCAAGCACAGTCAAATCCAAACCTCAAAAGTTCACATTTTCCCCTATTATGCCAGGAGTACAAGAGAGAGTTGGTATATGAGATGCAAGGAATTGCTTCTACAACCTGTTTTGATGCCCAGCTGTAGTTGCCTTGCAAAGTCTCTCCTCTCCACTCCAGCTATGTGAAAGCCTTAGAAAACTCTTACACCTCCTTATTAGCCCCAAATGTTTTAACTAAAAACTGAATTTTGAAAACGTTTTTGCACCCCCATTCAGAGCTGTATTTTGGAAACTGCCCAAGCTCCTGATTCGTCGTGAGAAAAGATACAGCCAGCCAAAACATTAAAAAACTCAGCATAATAAAAATCTGGCTACCAGTTTCCCAAAAGAGAACTCTTGGATACTGAATACTTCTGAAGAGATAGTACTTGTTATGTTGAGTAAGTCCAAGTAGGTCTTATTTTCTATATATAGAAAATATGTGCTTCCAAACATGGTTCTGAGCTTATGGAAAATCATACCCACACAATAAAGTTTAAAAAAATATTTAAAAAAGTATTTGCCATAATATTAGTACCTTTCATTCTTTAATATTCTGCTAATATTGAGCACAGGTTATTTCAGGTATTTTAAGACTATTTAAATTCAGTGGATAATTAGATTTATAAGTTGCTTGTTAATGTTATTGCACAGTAAATTCAATCTTCAGCAAATCACTTCAATGCACCTGTAACTTCCAGTTTATGCTTTATACATGTTGTTTTCAAAGCAACTCCAGTTTGATCCTACACCACTAAAATGAATGGAAGTGTTTTGGTGACCTGGGTGAAATCAGGGTCAAACTCTCACTTAAAGTACATGTTTAAATGCTTAGTTGGATTAAGGCCTAAAGCACTCGTAAAACACAAAAATATAAAAAACAATATTGAGAAAATAGTCACATTTTATGGTTTTTTTATTTTAAACTTTTAGTGATTTATTACTGAACATTCAACACCCCCTCAAAAAATCAACTTTAAAATATCACTGTAGGCTAAGATAAAATATACAAACATTAGCTCCATAAACATTGTGTGAAGAATCTTAAAGAATCTGGCACATTAAGGCTCCAGTTCAGTAAAATACATAAGCTCATGGCAAGCACATGAGTAGCCACAGAAGTTCTCTGGGATAGGTGATGTAATGCAACCTAAGCAAGTACTTAAATTCATCACCAAACTGGAACTTCAAACAGGTTGTTTCTTTCTGACTTCCCTGCATGACAGTATTCATTTTTTAAGCTTATTTCTGTTCAATAATCTCCCTGCAGGTTAATGCAGAGTAAATCCAGATTATATCCCTAAGAATCCCATTAGTGAAGTTTTCTTGTATGACTGAGAGAAAAATTAAACCAAACACAAAAATCCCTTCCTTGCAGCTAGGGAAATATGTTGGAATCAAACTTGAATGCTTCAATACTGCTTTGGGTAGCAGAAGCCTGGGCCCAGTATCATGAACCATGGGGATGGCATGTCACTTTTAAATCCATTACAGCCTTGACCTAAATCTATGGTGATCAATAGCAAGAGTTGACTGATTTCATTGGATTCTCGATGAGCACATTGTCTGTGACCAGATATTACAGAATATCTGCTTCACCGTTAGGGACCTCTAAAGAGAAATTCTTGTTTCATCACTCATGTAAAAAGTCATCACTGGGTTAGTTAAGATGCTCTTCCAGCTTTTAACAGTTTCTGTACAAGGCAATTTATGTATTATACCCTCCTCCTCCTCTTTTTGTCTTTTTCTTTAACTGATTCTTCCAGCTTATACTCCATCATCAAACATTAAACTTTGCATTCTGGGATGACTGATTCCTAACACCAGTTTGCTGATTTAAAAATGCTAGTTAAATGAAGTTTCTTAGCTTATTATATTCAAAGCTAGTTTGAAACTGAATTTCTAGATGGCATTAAAATGCATTATTTTGCCAGTGTTTGCATTATTTATTTTCCCCAAAAAACTTTATTTATTCTTAGAAAAGTAGAATACAATACAGTGGTACAAACAAATGATCATTTATATGCAACCAAGCAAAAAATGTACAAAGATTTCAGACATGTCTTAAAAATACAGAAAAAATAATTTAAAATAAAAACAAGATAAAATATAGGGGACATGCAATGAAGGGAAAATAAAATATCAGTTTGATGATCTCATGTTTCCTTTCACTCTCAAAAGGAACCATCCCAGGGGAAATCAATTTGTCAGATAAAAAGATAACACCACAAAGGAGACAAGGTAAATGAAGTGACAAAGAAAAAGACAAGGAAAGTGAAAATAATGGTGAAAGCATAAGACTCTTTAATAATCAAAACCAACACTTCTGACACCATGCTGAAGGTACGGAAGCCTTGATTGCCATGGAACAATATCTGGTTGGAGAACTGAAGTGAAATGAATACGATACAAACCACAATTCTTAGCAGTGACAAATTTTGATCCATTGGACTCATATGTGCCAGCTCATATTTCCCTTTCTAAGGTACACTGGGTTTCATAGTCTTCTAATACCAGTGAAGAGTCCTAGTGGGTAATTTTCATGACTGCTAAAGCTGGAAATACGGACTTTTGAGGTAGGCTGGAATTTGCATATCATCAAACATGGAACCAGGGGAACTTAAGGCAGATCATACAAGGCTGCCCTGGCCAGAGATACAGGTTTTCTTCCTTTCATCCTGCATACTGCCAAGATATTTTTAGATCATTTTTAGAGCAATTTCACTATCTCCTACTATCCTACAGAGCTAGAAAGTATTGCAGAGTCTAGACATTTTGAGATTCAATAACATTTAAAACATTTTTAAGCTGGGAGTGGCAGGAATCAGGAATGATAAGATGTTGTTACTGGTACACAAGTCTGTTCCCACTCTGGACAGCACCTGAATTACCCCCTTTCAATCATTTAAAAATAAAAAGTGAGAACAGAAAAGTGAGAAGAGTCTGTTGAATAAAATGATTTTGCAGAAGCATGAGAAAGTTAAGAAATAACAAAATAAGCGGCGAAGATGTGATTGTTAATGAATTATAAAATTGACACGTTATGAGGCAATGACTAGTAGCAACTTAGGAGGTGGAAAATTATGCTATTCCTTAACCAGTAGAAAATCAAAACCTTCTTGCACTACAAAATCGTGAACACAGTGGGTACAGTTTCTGAAACACTTACATTGCTAGGAGTAGCACAGTTGCTTTGGAGAAAATACATTCCTG
>NW_010193408.1:7008-17287 GCF_000695765.1 Mesitornis unicolor
TGCTTTATAATATATAGTATCTGAGCTGAGAAAGGATCTAAACAAGAATTTCTTCAGATCATTCTAATATTGTCTTTCAAGAGCTATATTAACAATAAATGAATCAATATTACCGTTTATGGAAGGTGCAACAATTATCAGTTGCCAGCAAAAAAATCATCCTGTATAAGTCACTATTTTTTTTATGTGGGGTTACCTATTAATTTGTTTTTAGTGAATATATCTTGTGTACAGTAAAAATATGGGAATTCAACATTCTTTTCATGAGTAATATCATACTTAATCTTTATTTCTAAGTTTTCATTGTTTTGGAACATAGCATGTGGGTGAACAACGAATGCTCAGAAGTAAGAAAGAGACCTCAGAAGCAATAATCTTCAAGGGGAATAGTACATCACAGCAAGACATAGCTAATAAAGCACGGCGGATGCTGGGATGTCCATTGCAGTAAGCAGCTACACTTGATCATAATGACAATGAGGATTTGAAAACTGTCTTTCAGTATGTCAAAGGGAATAAAAGACACCAACAACCCGATGATGTGGTGAAGCCCTGGGCAGCTAAACTATCTAAATTATATTACAGCTGACTGTTATCCTGAACTAAATGCACAGGATTCATACCAAAAGATAGAGAAATCCAGAGATAATTATTGAAAGCTTGACATTTCTATGATACCAGGTTTCAATAACTTTATCTGATTGCTCAGTTATTCAAAAGGGACATAGAGTGACTGAACAGAGATTCCAGAATAAATATTAATTTTCATTTTTTATTTTACAACTCTCTAAATTTCTGAAGCTTATCAAAGTCAAAAGATTAGGTATCAGTACTGCAGGCTGAGTAGCAGCTGTGTAAATTCAAGGTTTTAACACATGTATGAGCTGGCTAAATTTCACTGTGGGTACAGAATGGCTGGGTATTATCAATAAGTAGGAGAGGATGATTATAAATTATAGAAAATCTGATTTGAAAAAAAGATCAAATGTAAATTTTCCTGAATTAGAAAATAATAAGGGCATTTAAGCATTATTAGATATCTTTCCAACTTTAAGAGATTACAAAGTTGAGCCCTAATAGAAGAATGTGGCACAGTGTTGCAGCTATACATTTTTTCCAGATGTTGGAGCTAATCTTTCTTTTGTTAACCTGATTTGATAAGGATTAAATAAAGAATTAAAAGGGATAACATTAAGATTTTTACAGCAGAACTCATCAGAAACATTTTTACAAATCTGCTTCAAATAGAATGTCTTGTATCAATGTCCTGAAATCAACCTACCCTTCACTCTTCTAGAAAGAAATTTCACTATCCTTGCATGGTAGAATTGTAAACCAATGGCATCTGTGGTTTTAGGAAAGTAAAGAAAATCCATTTTTCCTAGAAGTTTATCTTAATGAATTGACTTAATAGGTGGAAACTTTTTAATTGAGTATAGAATTGTAAACCAATGGCATCTGTGTTTTTAGGAAAGTAAAGGAATTCCATTTTTCCTAGAAGTTTATCTTAATTAAATGACTTAATAGGTGGAAACTTTTTAATTGAGTGGGGAAGATTTTTCTTCATATGCGAACAATGTAAAAGATATTACAATTGGAAGTAGACTCCATCTGACATAGTCTTCCTATAAAGTCTCTACAAACATAGATCAGATTCATGTCAAAGTCCAAATTATGCTGTCAGGTTTAAATAGACAGGCTTCCTATTCCTCCCAATTACATAGTTAACACCACGTTCTTCGCACTCATAGTAATTAAGAGTTGTGATTTATACCACACAGACATCCAAGTCCTGGAACACCTCAATGTATTGGCGAAGTCTAAACTCCATAAAAGCCAGAGAAATACAAAGTGGAAGCGGAAAAGACAATGAACTGGCAAATATCAACACCTTAATGTCAGCTGAAAACATTTCTCCAGGGCTAATGAAGGCTGTGCATGTTCCTCCAGCCATGGACTTTGTAGACCCTCTACATACAAAATGATAGTCTCTAAAAAAATCCTTTTTCTCTCTCTAGCAAGCTGCATGGCCACCCAACCCTGTCATAAATCTGCCAGAGCAGTTGTGCATCCATCTTCCTAACATCTCTGTTTTTTGAGTTGGCAATTGTTGGCATGATACAGCCCACCAAGTGGGTGAAGTCAAATAGAGAATGTTACATGAGGGCTCTGCAAGTGATTACAACTCTTCATTCGATGCTGAATCCGCTGTAATTTTCTACAATGGATTTATAAAGCTCCTAACAGGGTAAGGGTGACAGAAGCCAAACACTGCCTCCTTCTCCTTCGTCTCAGGAGGTGACACCAATGTGTAATCTTAGACTACAAGAATGTCAGTCTCTTCTGTGACCTTCCACGAGCTCTGCACTTCACAGAAGAACATGGTTGGGAGCCAATCCAGTTCCCACAATTTTTAGGTGGTATCAAAACACTCATTTTTTGCCAAAGCCTTCCCAAAACCAGAAGAAAATGAGCAGCATGACTTAAAGCTGCAGCTGTTACTGAACTAATGACTTGGCTGGAATATCAGATCCAGCCAAGGGGCAGATTTGAATGTTTTGTATACACTATGCATGCCATAGCTCTATCATTATTGCTAATGTTGTAGAAACACTGGATAACACAGTGATAGAAATGAGACATTCCAAACACACTCCTCTTGGAAAACAGATGTTCTTTTTGCTTTTGGGCCCCTGAGCAATGCTCAGTGACTGTTCCTGACTCAAGCAGAGGGGTCCCCAGGCCTCAACGCTCCCCTCATCCCTGGATCCTCTCCCTTCCAAAGTTTTGAAATGTGTTTCTCCACACAAAGCCAACCTACACCATCTCCTCTGAAGCTTGGCTTCCTATCTCAACTACAGCAGCCATTAGCAATCCTGCTTCAATCGCTCCTCGCTACTAGTACATAAATAAAATACCTCTGCCCACTGATCAACCAAGAGCTATCTGCCACATTCATGTGCTGATGCATCCACCTGGATGTTGTGGGCACCGTGACCGCAGCTCCCTACCCCCACCTGTGCTGCATCATCTCGCAGGGCAGCAGCCATGAGCTGGTCAGGTACAGCGCCTGCTGTGCAGGGGTCCTGGTCATACAGGCCAAGCCAAATGAAGCACATGGCCCAGGCAGAGGGGATGGGACCACCAGCCAGGGACATAATTTTCAGCTGCTGCCACCACGCTGGGCCCGCTCCAGAGGTACTCAGGGCTTGGGTTAGGGCTGGTGTCACAAGGCCCTATCTTCAGGGGGTCTGGGTGTAAATACAATTTAGGTGGTATCGACAACATGGCATTGTCACCATTGAGCTGAGAACTCCTGAAGACCCTGCTCACCCATGGCATAGGGCAGCTGTCACCCTCCCCTGTGGCTGCTCTGACCTGATCCAGAGGTGCTGCTAGCCACCTGCCTTTCATTGCACCCTGCTGTCCTCCTTGGGGACCCCTCATTATGTTCCACCCCACCTGCACCACATATGCTCCTGCTCCGCTCAGCCTGTGAGACCTCATCCTCTGCTCTCTCCTCAGGAACATGCACCTTCTCCTTCAGCCTTGACACCTGCTTCTGCAAGGGCTCCCATCGACTCTGTTCTCTCTCTGTCGACAGCACCCCCATCACTGACCTTTTCTGAGACTGCTCATGTGTGCTGTACCTGAATTTAATTTGCCTCCCTTAACCCAGCCTGGCTACACTCTGACGACAGACCCATCCTCACACACAGGTGATCTTCCCAAGTACAGCCTTACCATATGGGTAACTTAAATATACTTTAAAAAATTGAAGCTTAAAAGTATTCTATTGTTTGTCATAGAAACTGCAGAAGAGGATGCCCAGAGCAACCCTAGTCAAGAATGCACTGGAGGGAAAGGGGAGGAGGAGAGGGATGGGAAGGGGAAAAAAAGATGGGATGGGGTAGGCAAGGATCTATAATAATCCTTCTTACATATATAAAAAGAGAAATGAAGGGGATGGGCAAAAAGAAAATATTTAAACTCAGGAAGACAGATCCTTTTTTAGAGATGGAACCTGAGTATTTAAAACTTGTTGCAAGAGTGAATTATGTCACCTTACCTATATGAAAGTGCCTTTGGGGCATATTCTCATCTCACTCTACAAAGATGCACAAAGGCTAGTCCCTGAGTGTAAAGAGGACAATGCACTGCAGAGTATGGCAAGACGAATGCTTGTGCACATGCAGCATGAGGACACTTCAGACAATGTCCCTGCCCATTGCCCTGCCAGGCTTTCACAGTGGGCAGTGACCAGTCTACTGCTAGAGTTTAGACTTCAGCAAAGCTAACATGAGGTGAGGGCTTTGGGGTCACAGCAGGACTGAATTCTACAAGGCAGCAGGGCAAAATGCCACAGTATTTAACCAAAGAGCAATTAAATATGCACTTCTGTTCATATGAAAGTTTCTTTTTAAGCAGGAGTACCTACTTGTGCTCTCTGTGCCTGCATTGTGCAAAGCAGAGATATGCTTCCTTTTACCAAAATTTCCTTCTCACTATTGTATGTTGCAGAGCCACAGGAAAGTGACTTTGAAGCTCTGTCCCACAAACATGGTACACATGTTTATCACCAAGCACTTGATGGATTAATTCAAATGGGAGAAACAGGAATGCAGACGAATGGAATCTTACTGATAAATATTTCACAGCATAACAGACTGCAACATATATCTTCAGATCTCATTTGCCAGAATAGCTTACAGGTGATAGGTATGTCAATTAGCATAGTACTCCTGGCCACCTGAGAAACACAGATTGGAACTGATGGGCTATGTACTATTTTCCAGCTGCAGTGCAGCTCGCTGCTATTATTTACTTGTAAAAAACATCTGTTCCAGGATGAAAGCACCTCCAAATGCCTCAGTGTCTCCAAAATTACAAGAGGTTAGTTTGTTAAACATTTAAACTATGTAAACAAATACAGGTTTCATGCAAGACAGATCCGAGTATGGACTGATTATTCTATCATAGCATTACTACTACTCGCTGCTGTGCACCAAAACTTCAAGAGATTTTCAGATGTATTTTCCTAGGTAAAATGTGTCATATGAAGATCGGTTCTCAGAGGCTCCTACTTTTTGAAATAAAATTGATTTCAAAAGAAAGGAAGCATTTAAACAGTGTCATGGCAATATGGCTTATTAAATTAATAACTAGCTGGTTTATTTTTAATTGCTTATGTACCTCTTCAAACTCAGCCTAGGTCAGCCATGATGGAAAACAGCTACCAGCTGCTGGCAGCTGCACAGCCTGTGCAGGATGGACGCGGTTCTCACAGCTGATGGATGGCATCTCAGACCAGAGAAAACATTACCACAGACGGCACAAGTGTGTGCCCACGACTGGCCTCCCTGTCACTCGCAGCAGAGAGGCCAAGGGCATGGTTCTGAACTACTCTCTTACCCCTAAAGGTGGTCTCTCCAGGTCAGGGTTGAGGCACATTGGTGGGGCAATATGGGGAAGTTTGCACTGCTGCTGCCCATGCTGTATCTGCTCTATAAATAAATAGAGGACTTTAGTCTCCAGGGCTGTCAGTTTGGCACCTTCCATGTGCACAAAAGACATGTTTGTTGGGTTTTTTTTTTTATTTGTTTAGAAACAACCACCCAAAAAGTTATATGCAAAGCTTAGTATGGTGAATCAAATTAAATCAAATTTATTGTATGAGAGCACCTAAAATCCCACAACTTCCACTCGCTCTCTCTTTCTTTTGTGTTTTCTACTTTTAATTGTGATAAGAATAAAAGTTATGGACCTCTTTCGGTGTTTCTTGATGACAACGGTTGCTGTTCCACCACAACTCCAGTGCTGCCACCAAGCATGCAAGAAGAAGGCCTATTGCTAAAATGCAGAAAACGCCTGCAAAACTGTGAAGCTTGAGTGCCTTCCCATCTGTCTGTGCATTGGTATGGCTATTCAGGTCACAACGTCCCATCCGCGGCCACCATTTCTGTTTAAGAACATCCAAATCTCCGCTTTCTTGTAATTCTAGGATCCTGCAGAGATGTCAAAAGACAAGTATTATTTTCAATGATACTCTTTCCACATTTTTTGGTCTTTTCCATATGTTGCATAACTCTTAAATCTACCATCCAAAAATTCACGACTGAATCCCACCACCATCATCAGGTAGTATTCTTCATTTGAAACTGCTACACCAGGATTTCTTTTTACTCACAGCAGCAGTTAAACTCCACTGTGTAGCTTTAGAGAGAGAAGAGACTGTCAAAAATTCCACTGCAAGGGAAGAAGCATTTCCAAGGGAAATCACCCTATTCCAGTTAGTCATGGCTGCTCTGGCTACCGTCAGCTGCAACAGCTGCTTCTACCAGTGAAATGCTAAACCCGCTACACTGCTGCTCTCCCACAATAATTTCAAAATCATATGAGACTAAACATGCTACTATTTGTGTGCCACTTAATACAAATCTGTTTAAGCAGCAACAAACTCATTTACTTCAGAAAATGTAGTTTATTCAAAGGGACTTCACTTCAATGCTGTTATTTCATGCCTGAATTACTGTGTTAACAGTTGCTAATTAATCATTGTTTTGCCTCTTCTGAAGTGTCCCTTCTCTCCATGAATGTTTCATTTGGATTTGGTTTGATAACTGGTTTAGTTGTTTACAAACAATCTTTCTCCTGAGGCAGTTTTGTCTCTGGTTATACAGCTGGAATTTTACTCTTTTTTATAAAGAAGGAGTGAGAAGGAGAAATCTTGCTTCAGCTCCCTACCTGGAGCGGATCACCCGCTCACCTTCTGCTGAGGCCACACATGCCTGCAAAACTGCATGTCTTCATTTCAGGGTACACATTCCCATGAAAACATATTCCTATCTGATAGCTCAGAGATCACTAAATGGCATAATCTCATAATCTCGGCAACCTCATGCAATAGTCAGCAATTTGTTTTTTCCCTTGACCTGTGTCACCACACTACAGGATAAACCATGGCGTTATTACCTGCTTACTGTAGGGAGCAACACATTGCTTCATAGCCTGCAGAATGCAGCCTGAACCAAAGATCTCTCATCCGTTTCTCCCTTAGCTCATACAAAGCTCTGAGGACATCGGTCCTTTATCTGCCAGAGCCAGTGCTGCTGGGAGGTGTGAGGCCACACACAACTCCAGGCCCCTCCTCTCTAAGCAGATGCACATGGAGCAGCAATAGCACCTTTGCTGAAGTCTGATCTCATAACCTGTCTGCTGACACTTATTCACTGTCATTTGTTCAATAATTGCCAAAATGAATATGAACTACAAATGAGATGCCTTGCTGGCTGTTGAGAGGAATCCTACAAAAGGAGCTTTGTTTCAGTTTACCTCTGAGAGAAAAGATCTCTGTAGGGGCTTCCATGCTGGAGTGCTATTCCATATCCTTTGCTGCTGATGCTGTTTCCGATGACTGTCACAGAGCATTCATCATCCGTCAGTGCAGCGTATTCCACCACCGTCACATCCCACAGGAAAGCATAGTTCCCTTTCTTTGCCTGTAAATACATCATGAATGCAACAGAATCTCAACTAAACTACATTTCTAGGTAGGACAAAACCCAAGCAAACAAACAGACCCTGAACTTGTCATTACTCCATGATGGTATTTCATTAGGTCCCATTTACCTGTAGACTTCCAACACCTTTGTACATTCCTAACGCTCTTCGCTCTCAACAGAACCTCATCTACATGAAACCTTGCTAAAATGCCTTCCATTTTTAATTGGAATACATAGGATAACATAGCCAACTGTGAGTGCAGGCAAGGCTTACATCACAGGTAATTAATTATAAATGAAAGCTATTGCCATGGCTGATGAAGTTTGATGTATGTTTTGTAGGAGACATGAATTAGCAGCAGTGTGACCACTTCCATACATTCATGTAACTAGATGGGTACAGTATGAGCACTAAGTGGTGCTTCCTAGTCTTCATGTCGCCAAAATGGTAACTTTACAGCTTTCCTTATATAAACGTGTAAATAAACAAAACCCCTTCTGAGAACTATGTTAGTCCTGTAACAAAAAGCATGCTCTGAGCTTAAAGAGCTCCCTCCTTTTTGTCACAGATAAGGAGAGTTACCAGCATCTCCTATTATCTCAGTTTTGGGACAAATATTGTTTTATTTAGCACATACCCACATAGATATCCTTAAATGTCAGCCTTAATTGGAATTCAAACCAATGCCTGCATATAGGATGGATGTAAATCACCTTACTTCATGTAAGATATAAGGAACATCTCTGGATAGATATTCAGGAAAGAATAAAGTCATCATTTTTTTTAGTTAAAATAATCATTGGTTTCCTCATACAGAATCATAGAATGTATTGGGTTGGAAGGAACCTTTAAAGCTCATCCAGTCCAATCCTCCTGCAGTCAGCAGGGACATTGGTACCAGATCAGGTTGCTCAGAGCCCCGTCAAGCCTGACCTTGAGTATCTCCAGGGATGGGGCCTCCACCACCTCTCTGGGCAACCTGTTCCAGTGTTCTACCACTCTCATACTGAAGAACTACTCATCTATTATATACTTCTGGCAACCAGTAGTATGTAGAGCTACTTTGTTCAAAGCATTATGAAGAACTACTTATATACCACTCATACATTTAAGTAGTATGTTTTTAAGTCTCTAGTGAACTTACAGAGCATAACAGAGCAGATGGGCTGGAACATCTAATACAAACAAATGAGTAGTTGCAAGTGTTGACTTCCAAGACTTTTTTCTTGTTGTTTTTTTTTTTTAAACTTCATTTGCTTTCAGATCTTTCTTCAGGTCAGAACAAAGCAAGGCAAAGAGCTGAAGTCCTGCTTATATTTATTTATGGGAACTGAATCACCAAGCTTCCCTAGCAAACAGCTGCAGCTCTGACACAGAATTAGCTCATCCTTCCACATATTTTCCATTTTTGTGTAAACTCAGTTTTGAATTCACCTGTAAGCCTACAGTACTCCCTTAGTTATTTTATTGTATTGGATTCCTCAATTGAGAAATTAAGCTAATTTTACTTCACCATGCTTTGATATAAACCATAGCTTTTTGAAGTTCCTGACAGTTGTTTAGACATGACAATAAATCAAATGTGTGAGTGATCCTCTAGTGGGTAGAATCTAGGGAAACGAAGATTAAAAGTATATTGTCTGTATTTTATTTAAGCTTCTTGCCACAGTCCACCTCTTTCCTACCCTTCCCTTTTATTTGCATAAAGGCAAAGATCCCCAAAATGTTATATCCTTCCTCTTTGGTAAGATTTAAATGAGCCTGTATTGACCACTTTGAAAATATTTTTTTGTTAAGGGTATGCCACCTTTGAGGATTTGTTCCCACTTTCTCCACCTCCCTGGTCAGTTCAGAGTGACAGTAATTAATGCAGATAGCCTCAGCCAACTATTGCTATACTAGTACAAAACATCATTAAGATCTAAAGTACTATATGGGCCTTACAGGAGCTATTCAAACTACAGCCACAGTTCTCTACTGTCAGTCATACATTGATTTAGCTGGCACATCTTATTAAACTAGTATGTCCATAAAATTGCCTCTCACTTAAATGTCTCTATATGAAACTAGACCAGAGCAAGACTTCCACATCTGCATTGTAATACTATACCTAGCTGTCTACCTAAACTGCGAATTGGTGGTGCAAAGGGGGAAAGAACAAACAAATCACATATATATGCGACAGCCAGAAAAGGCTTCATAACCTATCAACACAAGGATGTGTAAGAAATTAAGGATGGCAAAAGAGTGATTCCTCAAGGCTTCCAGCTTATATTCAGCCAGCAACTTATATTCTTGGAAGCCTAAAATGTCCTTTACAGAGGTATTTTCTGAACGATCATGTATCCATAACTAACTGGGCTGTTAGCGGCAAATCTCTGGATCTTCTCTGCTCTTCCTGAGGTGGGCTGTATTGGTTTTCTGTGAGGGGTTTTTGGTTGTGTCTTTGGTAACAGGGGAAGGGCTGTGGAGATGGCCCTTGAAGAAGCTACCTGAAAAGCTCCCCCTTTGCCTTTGTCAGCCCCACCTCTGACCAGGGCAAAGCCAATCAGAGCCCCTGCGAATTCATGGATTTAAGGGGGATGCAGGGCATGCCTCGCTCTCTCTCTGGTACCAGCCCTGACCAACATGGCCCCAGGTGCGGCTGGTGCGGCCCCGGCCTTGCACAGCTGAGCTTGGCCAGCCCCGACCGTAACTTAAGCTTAAGCCCCGCTGCAGCTTCATCCTGAAAGAAAGAGAAAAAAGGAGAGAGAGAGAGAGCCAGGAACTCCATAAC